>NC_091996.1:2507678-2717811 GCF_044704955.1 Pristiophorus japonicus
CACATTGTGACACAAACACTGACTCTCACTGGGGTACGGGTCCCACACACACTGACTCTCACTGGGGTACGGGTCCCACACACACTGACTCTCACTGGGGTACGGGTCCCACACACACTGACTCTCACTGGGGTACGGGTCCCACACACACTGACTCTCACTGGGGTACGGGTCCCACACACACTGACTCTCACTGGGGTACGGGTCCCACACACACTGACTCTCACTGGGGTACGGGTCCCACACACTCTGACTCTCACTGGGGTACGGGTCCCACACACTCTGACTCTCACTGGGGTACGGGTCCCACACACACTGACTCTCACTGGGCTACGGGTCCCACACACACTGACTCTCACTGGGCTACGGGTCCCACACACACTGACTCTCACTGGGGTATGGGTCCCACACACACTGACTCTCACTGGGGTACGGGTCCCACACACATTGACTCTCACCTGGGTACGGGTCCCACACACACTGACTCTCACTGGGGTATAGTCCCACACACACTGACTCTCACTGGGGTACGGGTCCCACTCACACTGACTCTCACTGGGGTACGGGTCCCACACACACTGACTCTCACTGGGGTACGGGTCCCACACACACTGACTCTCACTGGGGTATAGTCCCACACACACTGACTCTCACTGGGGTATAGTCCCACACACACTGACTCTCACTGGGGGACAGTCCCACACACACTGACTCTCACTGGGGTACGGGTCCCACACACTCTGACTCTCACTGGGGTATGGGTCCCACACACACTGACTCTCACTGGGGTACGGGTCCCACACACTCTGACTCTCACTGGGGTACGGGTCCCACACACTCTGACTCTCACTGGGGTACGGGTCCCACACACACTGACTCTCACTGGGCTACGGGTCCCACACACACTGACTCTCACTGGGCTACGGGTCCCACACACACTGACTCTCACTGGGGTATGGGTCCCACACACACTGACTCTCACTGGGGTACGGGTCCCACACACATTGACTCTCACCTGGGTACGGGTCCCACACACACTGACTCTCACTGGGGTATAGTCCCACACACACTGACTCTCACTGGGGTACGGGTCCCACTCACACTGACTCTCACTGGGGTACGGGTCCCACACACACTAACTCTCACTGGGGTACGGGTCCCACACACACTGACTCTCACTGGGATACAGGTCCCACACACACTGACTCTCACTGGGGTACGGGTCCCACACACACTGACTCTCACTGGGGTACAGTCCCACACACACTGACTCTCACTGGGGTACATGTCCCACACACACTGACTCTCACTGGGGTACAGTCCCACACACACTGACTCTCACTGGGGTACATGTCCCACACACACTGACTCTCACTGGGGTACGGGTCCCACACACACTGACTCTCACTGGGGTACAGTCCCACACACACTGACTCTCACTGGGGTACAGGTCCCACACACACTGACTCTCACTGGGGTACAGGTCCCACACACACTTACTCTTACTGGAATACAGGTCCCACACACACTGACTCTCACTGGGGTACAGGTCCCACACACACTGACTCTCACTGGGGTATAGTCCCACACACACTGACTCTCACTGGGGTACGGGTCCCACTCACACTGACTCTCACTGGGGTACAGGTCCCAACACACTGACTCTCACTGGGGTACGGGTCCCACACACACTGACTCTCACTGGGGTACGGGTCCCACACACACTGACTCTCACTAGGGTACGGGTCCCACACACACTGACTCTCACTGGGGTATGGGTCCCACACACACTGACTCTCACTGGGATATGGGTCCCACACACACTGACTCTCACTGGGGTACAGGTCCCAACACACTGACTCTCACTGGGGTACGGGTCCCACACACACTGACTCTCACTGGGGTACGGGTCCCACACACACTGACTCTCACTGGGGTACGGGTCCCACACACACTGACTCTCACTGGGGTATGGGTCCCACACACACTGACTCTCACTGGGGTACGGGTCCCACACATACTGAGTCTCACTGGGGTACGGGTTCCACAAACACTGATTCTCACTGGGGTACGGGTTCCACAAACACTGATTCTCACTGGGGTACGGGTTCCACAAACACTGATTCTCACTGGGGTACGGGTCCCACACACACTGACTCTCACTGGGGTACGGGTCCCACACACACTGACTCTCACTGGGGTACGGGTCCCACACACACTGACTCTCACTGGGGTACGGGTCCCACACACACTGACTCTCACTGGGGTACGGGTTCCACAAACACTGACTCTCACTGGGGTACAGGTCCCACACATACTGACTCTCACTGGGGTACAGTCCCACACACACTGACTCTCACTGGGGTACAGGTCCCACACACACTGACTCTCACTGGGGTACGGGTCCCACACATACTGACTCTCACTGGGGTACAGGTCCCACACACACAGACTCTCACTGGGGTACGGGTCCCACACACACTGACTCTCACTGGGGTACGGGTCCCACACACACTGACTCTCACTGGGGTACGGGTCCCACACACACTGACTCTCACTGGGGTACAGTCCCACACACACTGACTCTCACTGGGGTACGGGTTCCACAAACACTGACTCTCACTGGGGTACAGGTCCCACACATACTGACTCTCACTGGGGTACAGTCCCACACACACTGACTCTCACTGGGGTACAGGTCCCACACACACTGACTCTCACTGGGGTACGGGTCCCACACATACTGACTCTCACTGGGGTACAGGTCCCACACACACAGACTCTCACTGGGGTACGGGTCCCACACACACTGACTCTCACTGGGGTACGGGTCCCACACACACTGACTCTCACTGGGGTACGGGTCCCACACACACTGACTCTCACTGGGGTACAGGTCCCACACATACTGAGTCTCACTGGGGTACGGGTTCCACAAACACTGATTCTCACTTTAAAAAAGGAGGCAGTCAAAAAGCAGTAAACTATAGACCAGTTAGCCTAACATCTGTCATTTTGAAAATGCTGGAGTCCATTATTAAAGAAGCAGTAGCAGGACATTTGGTAAAGCATAATTCGGTCAGGCAGAGTCAGCATGGATTTATGAAGGGGAAGTCATGTTTGACAAATTTGCTGAATTTCTTTGAGGATGTAATGAACAGGGTGGATAAAGGGGAACCAGTGGATGTGGTGTATTTGGACTTCCAGAAGGCATTTGACAAGGTGCCACATAAAAGGTTACTGCACAAGATAAAAGTTCACGGGGTTGGGGGTAATATATTAGCATGGATAGAGGATTGGCTAACTAACAGAAAACAGAGAGTCGGGATAAATGCTTCATTCTCTGGTTGGCAATCAGTAACTAGTGGGGTGCCGCAGGGATCAGTGCTGGGACCCCAACTATTTACAATCTATATTAACAACTTGGAAGAGGGGACCGAGTGTAACGTAGCCAAGTTTGCTGACGATACAAATGTGGGAGGAAAAGCAATGTGTGAGGAGGACACACAAAACTGCAAAAGGACATAGACAGGCTAAGTGAGTGGGCAAAATTTTGGCAGATGGAGTATTATGTTGGAAAGTGTGAGGTCATGCACTTTGGCAGAAAAAAATCAAAGAGCAAGTTATTATTTAAATGGAGAAAGATTGCAAAGTGCTGCAGTACAGCGGGACCTGGGGGTACTTGTGCATGAAACACAAAAGGTTAGTATGCAGGTACAGCAAGTGATCAGGAAGGCCAATGGTATCTTGGCCTTTATTGCAAAGGGGATGGAGTATAAAAGCAGGGAAGTCTTGTTACAGTTATACAGGGTATTGGTGAGGCCACACCTGGAATACTGTGTGCAGTTTTGGTTTCCATATGTAAGAAAGGATATACTTGCTTTGGAGGCAGTTCAGAGAAGGCTCACCAGGTTGATTTCGGAGATGAGGGATTGACTTATGAGGAAAGGTTGAGTAGGTTGGCCTCTACTCATTGGAATTCAGAAGAATGATAGGTGATCTTATCGAAATGTATAAGATTATGAGGGGACTTGACAAGGTGGATGCAGACTCTCACTGGGGTACGCGTCCCACACACACTGACTCTCACTGGGGTACGCGTCCCACACACACTGACTCTCACTGGGGTATGGGTCCCACACACACTGACTCACTGGGGTACGGGTCCCACACACACTGACTCTCACTGGGGTACAGTCCCACACACACTGACTCTCACTGGGGTACGGGTCCCACACACACTGACTCTCACTGGGGTACAGTCCCACACACACTGACTCTCACTGGGGTACAGTCCCACACACACTGACTCTCACTGGGGTACAGTCCCACACACACTGACTCTCACTGGGGTACAGTCCCACACACACTGACTCTCACTGGGGTACGGGTCCCTCACACACTGACTCTCACTGGGGTACGGGTCCCACACACACTGACTCTCACTGGGGTACGGGTCCCACACACACTGACTGTCACTGGGGTACGGGTCTCACACACACTGACTGTCACTGGGATATAGGTTCATAGAAACATAGAAAATAGGTGCAGGAGTAGGCCATTCGGCCCTTCGAGCCTGCACCGCCATTCAATGAGTTCATGGCTGAACATGCAACTTCAGTACCCCATTCCTGCTTTCTCGCCATACCCCTTGATTCCCCTAGTAGTAAGGACTACATCGAACTCCTTTTTGAATATATTTAGTGAATTGGCCTCAACAACTTTCTGTGGTAGAGAATTCCACAGGTTCACCACTCTCTGGGTGAAGAAGTTTCTCCTCACCTCGGTCCTAAATGGCTTACCCCTTATCCTTAGACTGTGACCCCTGGTTCTGGACTTCCCCAACATTGGGAACATTCTTCCTGCATTTAACCTGTCTAAACCCGTCAGAATTTTAAATGTTTCTATGAGATCCCCTCTCATTCTTCTGAACTCCAGTGAATACAAGCCCAGTTGATCCAGTCTTTCTTGATAGGTCAGTCCCGCCATCCCGGGAATCAGTCTGGTGAACCTTCGCTGCACTCCCTCAATAGCAAGAATGTCCTTCCTCAAGTTAGGAGGCCAAAACTGTACACAATACTCCAGGTGTGGCCTCACCAAGGCCCTGTACAACTGTAGTAACACTCAAATCCTCTCGCTATGAAGGCTGCCATTTGCTTTCTTAACCGCCTGCTGTACCTGCATGCCAACCTTCAGTGACTGATGTACCATGACACCCAGGTCTCATTGCACCTCCCCTTTTCCTAATCTGTCACCATTCAGATAATAGTCTGTCTCTCTGTTTTTACCACCAAAGTGGATAACCTCACATTTATCCACATTATACTTCATCTGCCATGCATTTGCCCACTCACCTAACCTATCCAAGTCACTCTGCAGCCTCATAGCATCCTCCTCGCAGCTCACACTGCCACCCAACTTAGTGGCATCCGCAAATTTGGAGATACTACATTTAATCCCCTCGTCTAAATCATTAATGTACAGTGTAAACAGCTGGGGCCCCAGCACAGAACCTTGTGGTACCCCACTAGTCACTGCCTGCCATTCTGAAAAGTACCCATTTACTCCTACTCTTTGCTTCCTGTCTGCCAACCAGTTCTCAATCCATGTCAGCACACTACCCCCAATCCCATGTGCTTTAACTTCGCACATTAATCTCTTGTGTGGGGCCTTGTCGAAAGCCTTCTGAAAGTCCAAATACACCACATCTACTGGTTCTCCCTTGTCCACTCTACTGGAAACATCCTCAAAAAATTCCAGAAGATTTGTCAAGCATGATTTCCCTTTCACAAATCCATGCTGACTTGGACCTATCATGTCACCATTTTCCAAATGCGCTGCTATGACATCCTTAATAATTGATTCCATCATTTTACCCACTGCTGATGTCAGGCTGACCGGTCTATAATTCCCTGCTTTCTCTCTCCCTCCTTTTTTAAAAAGTGGGGTTACATTGGCTACCCTCCACTCGATAGGAACTGATCCAGAGTCAATGGAATATTGGAAAATGACTGTCAATGCATCCGCTATTTCCAAGGCCACCTCCTTAAGTACTCTGGGATGCAGTCCATCAGGCCCTGGGGATTTATCGGCCTTCAATCCCATCAATTTCCCCAACACGATTTCCCGACTAATAAGGATTTCCCTCAGTTCCTCCTCCTTACTAGACCCTCTGACCCCTTTTATATCCGGAAGGTTGTTTGTGTCCTCCTTAGTGAATACCGAACCAAAGTACTTGTTCAATTGTTCTGCCATTTCTTTGTTCCCCGTTATGACTTCCCCTGATTCTGACTGGAGGGGACCTACATTTGTCTTTACTAACCTTTTTCTCTTTACATATCTATAGAAGATTTTGCAATCCGTCTTAATGTTCCCTGCAAGCTTCCTCTTGTACTCTATTTTCCCTGCCCTAATCAAACCCTTTGTCCTCCTCTGCTGAGTTCTAAATTTCTCCCAGTCCCCGGGTTCGCTGCTATTTCTGACCAATTTGTATGCCACTTCCTTGGTTTTAATACTATCCCTGATTTCCCTTGATAGCCACGGTTGAGCCACCTTCCCTTTTTTATTTTTACGCCAGACAGGGATGTACAATTGTTGTAGTTCATCCATGCGGTCTCTAAATGTCTGCCATTGCCCATCCACAGTCAACCCCTTAAGTATCATTCGCCAATCTATTCTAGCCAATTCACACCTCATACCTTCAAAGTTACCCTTCTTTAAGTTCTGGACCATGGTCTCTGAATTAACTGTTTCATTCTCCATCCTAATGTAGAATTCCACCATATTATGGTCACTCTTCCCCAAGGGGCCTCGCACAACGAGATTGCTAATTAATCCTCTCTCATTATACAACACCCAGTCTAAGATGGTCTCCCCCTAGTTGGTTCCTCGACATATTGGTCTCGAAAACCATCCCTTATGCACTCCAGGAAATCCTCCTCCACCGTATTGCTTCCAGTTTGGCTAGCCCAATCTATGTGCATATTAAAGTCACCCATTATAACTGCTACACCTTTATTGCACACATCCCTAATTTCCTGTTTGATGCCCTCCCCAACATCACTACTACTGTTTGGAGGTCTGTACACAACTCCCACTAGCGTTTTCTGCCCTTTGGTGTTCTGCAGCTCCACCCATACCGATTCCACATCATCCAAGCTAATGTCCTTTCCTTACAATTGCATTAATTTCCTCTTTAACCAGCAACGCCACCCCGCCTCCTTTTCCTTTCTGTCTATCCTTCCTAAATGTTGAATACCCCTGGATGTTGAGTTCCCAGCCTTGGTCACCCTGGAGCCATGTCTCCGTGATGGCAATTATATCATATCCGTTAACTGCTATCTGCACGGCTAATTCATCCACCTTATTCCGAATACTCCTCGCATTGAGGCACAGAGCTTTCATGCTTGCCTTTTTAACGCACTTAGACCCTTTAGAATTTTGCTGCAAAGTGGCCCTTTTTGTTTTTTGCCTTGGGTTTCTCTGCCCTCCACTTTTACTCATCTCCTTTCTGTCTTTTGCTTCTGTCTCCATTTTGTTTCCCTCTGTCTCCCTGCATTGGTTCCCATCCTCCTGCCATATTAGTTTAACTTCTCCCCAACAGCACTAGCAAACACTCCCCCTAGGACATTGGTTCCGGTCCTGCCCAGGTGCAGACCGTCCGGTTTGTACTGGTCCCACCTCCCACACACACACTGACTCTCACTGGCAACTGTTTGAGACTAAACCTCTCCGCCTCTCCTCCTTTAAGACGCTCCTGAAAACCTGCATCTTTGAGCAAGCTTTTGGTCACCTGTCCTAATATCTGCTGATGTGGCTCAGCAGAGCGGTGGGGAGGGGGCACGGAGAGGGGGATGGGGAGCAGGCAATAGAGTGGTGGGGGGAGGGAGGTGGAGGGCTGGAGGGAGTGATTGAGGGGGTCGGGTGGAGAGGTTGTGGGTAGCGACCCCACACATCGAGCGGGGTTGCTGTTGATGCTTGTGCACAGATCCGTTGGATTGGCTGCCACACACCCCTGAATCTACCAGACCACTGCTCGTACGGTCCAGCCTTGACCAATATGGCGGACGGCGCCCATCCAGGCAGCATGAGCGGAGGCTACAAAGAAACCGTCAAACGGGCTTGTTTCAAACTATCTTTGTTTCTCCTATATTTGCACATCCCATAACCGAAGCAGTGCACTTCAATGTGATATTTTCTCCCTGAGCTTACCAGTAACTCGGGAAGTTCCTCAATCAATTTGCGTGATGCAACATGACCAGACTCGCCCTTGGCTCCCTGAACATCGAATGTTACATTCACTGCCGATTGGTTAGTCACAGGACATCTTTAAATATCTCAACATTTCACAACAGCACTTTTCAGAAATTGTGCTTGTAAATGTTCATTTCCAGAAAATGTCAATCCTCTCAATTTTGCTTTCACTTTTCTACATGACTATAGTAATGTGTGATGGGACAGTGTAGAGGGAGCTTTACTCTGTATCTAAACCCGTGCTGTACCTGCCCTGGGAGTGTTTGATGGGACAGTGTAGAGGGAGCTTTACTCTGTATCTAACCCCGTGCTGTACCTGCCCTGGGAGTGTTTGATGGGACAGTGTAGAGGGAGCTTTACTCTGTATCTAACCCCCTGTACCTGCCCTGGGAGTGTTTGATGGGACAGTGTAGAGGGAGCTTTACTCTGTATCTAAACCCGTGCTGTACCTGCCCTGGGAGTGTTTGATGGGACAGTGTAGAGGGAGCTTTACTCTGTATCTAACCCCGTGCTGTACCTGCCCTGGGAGTGTTTGATGGGACAGTGTAGAGGGAGCTTTACTCTGTATCTAACCCGTGCTGTACCTGCCCTGGGAGTGTTTGATGGGACAATGTAGAGGGAGCTTTACTCTGTATCTAACCCTGTGCTGTACCTGCCCTGGGAGTGTTTGATGGGACAGTGTAGAGGGAGCTTTACTCTGTATCTAACCCTGTGCTGTACCTGTCCTGGGAGTGTTTGATGGGACAGTGTAGAGGGAGCTTTACTCTGTATCTAACCCCGTGCTGTACCTGCCCTGGGAGTGTTTGATGGGACAGTGTAGAGGGAGCTTTACTCTGTATCTAACCCCGTGCTGTACCTGCTCTGGGAGTGTTTGAAGGGACAGTGTAGAGGGAGCTTTACTCTGTATCTAACCCCGTGCTGTACCTGCCCTGAGAGTGTTTGATGGGACAGTGTAGAGGGAGCTTTACTCTGTATCTAACCCTCTGTACCTGCCCTGGGAGTGTTTGATGGGACAGTGTAGAGGGAGCTTTACTCTGTATCTAACCCCCTGTACCTGCCCTGGGAGTGTTTGATGGGACAGTGTAGAGGGAGCTTTACTCTGTATCTAACCCTTATACCTGCCCTGGGAGTGTTTGATGGGACAGTGTAGAGGGAGCTTTACTCTGTATCTAACCCGTGCTGTACCTGCCCTGGGAGTGTTCGATGGGACAGTGTCGGAGGAGCTTTACTCTGTGCCGGGTATGTGGGTGAGGTACTATATGGGTCGGGGTGACTCAGAAGGAGTCAGCAGATTTCGGAATACGAGGGGGAAGGTGCCTGTGGGTCAGCGAGCTGCTGAATGTTAGGAATGTTGTAAAGCTCAGTCTCGGTCTTTGCAGCGTTGGGTTTTCTCGGGCGTGATCGCGGCGGGAATTCCGTTGTTGCCCTCAGTCTCTGGGGTTAGCTCGGAGGGGTATGGGCATGGGGAGCATTCCATCAGCTGCACCTCCTGCTTCTCAGCTATTTATCCAGTGTGTTGCTGCAAGTTGTGAATATTGGAGGCCAGGATAGTCTTGTGCTCTGATGCGAAGCACCCCAATGGAGAATAGCCTGTGGCGCTCACAATGCAGACTGGTATATTCGCACTTGGTCGCTGTTCGGAGCCAAGTGGTCTGTATAGTCGATTAAATCTGTGTGCAGCTTTTGTCTCATTACCTAAGGAAGGATATACTTGCCACAGAGGGAGTGCAACGAAGGTTCACCAGACTGATTCCTGGGATGGGGGGATTGTCCTATGAGGAGAGATAGAGCAGACTAGGTCTATATTCTCTAGAGTTTAGAAGAATGAGAGGTGATCTCATTGAAACGTATAAAATTCTTACAGGGCTTGACAGGGTAGATGCAGGGAGGATGTTTCCCCCGGGCTGGGGAGTCTAGGACCAGGGGTCACAGTCTCAGAATAAGGGGTCGGCCATTTAGGACTGAGATGAGGAGAAACTTCTTCACTCAGATGGTGCTGAATGTCTGAAATTCTTCACTGCAGAGGGCTGTGGATGCTGAGTCGATGAGTATATTCAAGACAGAGTTTGATAGATTTTTGGATTGTAAGGGAATCATCATCATCATAGGCAGTTCCTTGAAATCGAGTTCTCAGGTGACTGAACAGTCCAATACAGGAATTAGTCTCTGTCACAGGTGGGACAGACACTGGTTGAGGGAAGGGGAGGGTGGGACTGGTTTGCCGCACACTCCTTCCGCTGCCTGCGCTTGGTTTCTGCATGCTCTCGGCGACGAGACTCGAGGTGCTCAGCGCCCTCCCAGATGCACCTCCTCCAATTTGGGAGGTCTTTGGCCAGGGACTCCCAGGTGTCAGTGGGGATGTTGCACTTTATTTAAAGAGGCTTTGAGAGTGTCCTTGAAACGTTTCCTCTGCCCACCTGGGGCTCGCTTGCCGTGTAGGAGTTCCGAGTAGAGCGCTTGCTTTGTGCCATGTATGTATGCTTGGGTTTACTAGCCACCAGGTGGCGCCAATGTCGGAGGTCATTGGGCTGTGCGCACGTGTGTGTGGTCCAGGTATAAAAGGCCAGCCGTCTTGTAATGTAATCACTTTTGGGCCCTAATAAAGTAGAGCCAGGTTTGTACCTGTTCGGAGTTTACAGTATTCAGTCTTTTGAGTTATTACATACACAACATTTTGGGAGTCTCGTGTTGGGACATGCGGACGATGTGGTCCGCCCAATGGAGCTGGTCGAGTGTGATCAGTGCTTCGATGCTGGGGATGTTGGCCTGAGAGAGAACACTGAGGTTAGAACTAATGGGAACCTGTTCAACCTTCGTCGCCTCCAGGCTAGATCCAAGGTCGTGCCGTCCTCTGTCATCGAAGGGAATCAAGGGATATGGGGACAGTGCAGGAAAGTGGAGTTGAGGTAGAAGATCAGCCGTGATCTCATTGACTGGTGGAGCGGGCTCGAGGGGCGAAGGACCTACTCCTGCTCCTAATTCTTATGTTTTATTTCTTCTGACCCCAGCGAGAGATGGCAGTGGTGGGAGGAGAATCCATAAAAGCTTTCTAAAGGGAAGTGAATAAACATTATTAAAATAAATAATTGAAATCGTACGGTCAATGGGCAGGTGAAAAGGACGAAGGAATAGCTCTTACAGGGAACTCGGACAAGCACGATGTGGAAAGGGCAGGGGAATCGGACTCAGGACATATAGGAACAGGAGGAGGCCATTCCGCCCTGGGGACTATTCAGTCAGATTGTGACTGATCTGTACCTCAACACCCCACCCTCCCGCCTGTGCTCCATATCCCTCGATACCCTTACCCAACAAATATTTATCAATCTCAAGTCTGAGATTTTCAATCCCCCCGCCCCCTTCCCCCCCCAACATTTTGGGGGAGAGTGTTCCCGATTCCCACGGCCCTTTGTGTGAAGAAGTGATTCCCGACATCACCCCGAACAGCCTGGCTCTAATTGTAAGGTTCTGCCCCTTGTTCTGGACTCCCCCCACCCCAGGAAATAGTTTCTCTCTCTCTACCCGATCGAATCCTTTAATCATCTTAAACACCTCGATTAGATCGCCCCTTAACCTTCTACACTCGAGAGAACACAAGCCCAGTCTGTGCAGCCAGTCCTCGTAATTTAACCCTTTCAATCCTGGTATCCAGGGAGCTCACTCTTTCATCGAGACAACACAAGCCTTCATGTGTACTGTTCAAATCTCTGATTCCATCAGCTCACAAACTCCCACCTGTGACCTGTTCTGCGAAATCTTATTTTCAACCCAGCCATTCCCTTGTGGGTCTGAAGATTTCACTTCTTCCCAGCTGCAGTGTTGAGTCATCGAGCGTGGCTAGTCTAAATATTATGATCAGCTATTTGTAAAAATTCCAGGCAGATGATGCCGCAACTGAGATGATTCAATTGTGGAAACCACAAAGAGGAAGTTAGAGGAACATGACGGGATAAAAGCGGATTGCTGGAGTGAGTGGGAACTCACTCCATCCCAACATGAGGAAGAATTTGCTCAGGGGTCTGACTCCTCATCAGTACAACACCTTCCCAGACCCGAGTAACCTGCAGGAAACTCGATCAGGGTAAGAAGTAGAAAACTTTTAAATCTCGTGGCTGAAATATTTGAATTAGGAAAAAACTGTAAAACTTTTTATTTTTAAATCTGGTGATAGTTAGCAGGAAAAACAACAACAACTTGTATTTATATAGCACCTTTAACGTAGTAAAACGTCTCAAGGCACTTCGCAGGAGCATAAATCAGACAAAAACTGACACCGAGCCCCATATGGAGATATTAGGACAAAATACTGTGGATGCTGGAAATCTGAAATATAAACAGCATCTGTAGAGAGAGAAACTGAGGTCAGGTTGTCACTGAAACAGATTATCTGGTCATTGTCACATTGCTGTGTGTGGGAGCTTGCTGTGCATAAATTGGCTGCCGCGTTTCCCACATTACAACAGTGACTACACTCCAACAGCACTTCATTGATTGTAAAAGGCTTTGAGACGTTGGAATGGGGTACTGAAGTTGCATGTTCAGCCATGAACTCATTGAATGGCGGTGCAGGCTCGAAGGGCCGAATGGCCTACTCCTGCACCTATTTTCTATGTTTCTATGAGACGTCCGATGGTCATGAAAGGTGCTGCAGGAATGGGAGTCCTTTGTTTTCTTTTGTCTATTCACACTTGAGTTGAGAGACAGGAAGATGTGAATAAACTGGCTGAATGGGTGTGTAAATTTCAAATGAACTTCAGTATAGATCAGTGTGAAGTAGTGCATTTTGGTAGGAGGAATAAGGAGGCCACATATTACTTGGGAAATAATGGTCTAAATGTGGAGGGTCAGAGGGATCTGGGGACAGATAAACATTGCTATGCAGGTTAATAAGGCTATAAACAGCAAACCAGGCACTGGGGTTCATTTCGAGAGGGATAGAATTTAAAAGCAGAGAAGTTGTGTAAAACCAGTATAGAACCTTGGTTGGACCACACTTGGAGCACTGCGCACAGCTCTGGTCTCCATATTATAACCACATCCTATTATTAAAAGGATATAGAGGCACTGGAGAAGGAGCAAAAGACATACCAGAACTGAGAGGTTATAATTATCAGGAACGACGGAACAGGCCGGGGCTCTTTGCTCTAGAAATGAGAAGGCTGAGAGGTGACCTGATAGAAGTCTTTAAAATTATGAAAGGGTTCGATAGGGTAGACGTAGAGATGATGTTTCCACTTTTGGGGGAGACCAGAACTAGGGGGCCATTATATAAGATAATCTGTAATAAATTCAATTGGGAATTCAGGAGAAACCTCTTTACCCAGAGAGTGGTGAGAAAGTGGAACTCGCTGCCACAGGGAGGGGTTGAGACGAATAGTATCGATGTATTTAAGGGGAAGCTGGATAAACACACGGGGGAGAAAGGAATAGAGGGATATGGGGTGAGAGGAAGAGAGTGGGAGGGGGCTGGTGTGGAGCATAAACCCCGGCAGTGGGGCCTAATGGCCTGTTTCTGTGCTGTACATTCTATGACAGTAGACAGATACACTGGGCTATGGTGGGGAGGATTAATATCCGGCAGTCGTTACACTGCAGACCGAGAGCTTCAATCCAGATTTATCTTTCAGGAAAGTCAACAACTGGTGGCTGTACCTGGCAGTGTTCACTCCGCTCTTGGGCAGTCTCAGCTCTGGCTATGCGATGGTCTACTCATCTCCCGTAGTCCCGGAACTGCAGCAATCTTCCAACCCGAAACTTAGACTGAATGACAAGAGCGCCTCTTGGTTTGTGGTAAGCAAAGGAAATAACTGATGTGTTTAGGGGGATGAGAGGCAGAGTCAGTTACAGCAGACAGTGTAGAGGGAGCTTTACTTTATCTAACCCCATGCTGTACCTGCCCTGGGAGTGTTTGATGGGACAGTGTAGAGGGAGCTTTACTCTGTATCTAACCCGTGCTGTACCTACCTTGGGAGTGTTTGATGGGACAGTGTAGAGGGAGCTTTACTCTGTATCTAACCCCCTGTACCTGCCCTGGGAGTGTTTGATGGGACAGTGTAGAGGGAGCTTTACTCTGTATCTAACCCCCTGTACCTGCCCTGGGAGTGTTTGATGGGACAGTGTAGAGGGAGCTTTACTCTGTATCTAACCCCGTGCTGTACCTGCCCTGGGAGTGTTTGATGGGACAGTGTAGAGGGAGCTTTACTTTATCTAACCCCGTGTACCTGCCCTGGGAGTGTTTGATGGGACAGTGTAGAGGGAGCTTTACTCTGTATCTAACCCCGTACTGTACCTGCACTGGGAGTGTTTGATGGGACAGTGTAGAGGGAGCTTTACTCTGTATCTAATCCCCTGTACCTGCCCTGGGAGTGTTTGATGGGACAGTGTAGAGGGAGCTTTACTCTGTATCTAACCCCGTGCTGTACCTGCCCTGGGAGTGTTTGATGGGACAGTGTAGAGGGAGCTTTACTTTATCTAACCCCCTGTACCTGCCCTGGGAGTGTTTGATGGGACAGTGTAGAGGGAGCTTTACTCTGTATCTAACCCTGTGCTGTACCTGCCCTGGGAGTGTTTGATGGGACAGTGTAGAGGGAGCTTTACTCTGTATCTAACCCTCAATGTAGTGGAATATTATCCCAATGTACACTAATGTTCTCATGTTGTTGAGCGGAAGAAATAAGGATTGGAAATTGTTATGTCTTTAATACTCTTATAAATGACTCCACGAGGTCTGGTATTGTACTTGAGCTGTTGTGACCTTAGTCCCATTTATTGTAACTCCAGAGTGAGGCACAAGCACGGTGGGCAGCCTTTTATACTGGGCCCTGCACACCTGGGCAGGTGACCCTCAGGTCTCCCACCACAGTGCCCTCTGGTGGTACACCTTGTGTGACTATACAGTTAGTATACATGGTCTACATACATGACAGAAATTATTTTGTAGAAGAGATGCAATGTTACAGGACAGAAGGAGGCCATTCGGCCCAACACAATGTGCCGGCTCTGTGATCGAGCTGTGTAATGAGTCCCGTTCCCGTGCCCCTCAATAGTTTTCCATTCTCGTTGCTATCGGCTGCCTGACGCTGTGGATTCGAATTGTTTTTACAGTCTGTCTTCAGCTTGGGCATGGTGTTCGGAGGAACCAGCACCATGTTACTCAATGACTTGCTTGGCCGCAAGCTGACCATCATGATCTCCTGCCTGCCCTCAGCATTCGGATTCGCCTTGATGGGCGGTGCCCAGGCACTGTGGATGTTGGACATGGGCCGGGCACTGACCGGTATCGCGGGAGGGATGTCTGCTGCCTCGATTCCGGTAAGACGGGAAAGAATGACCTGGCGTCAAATCCCCGAGAAGGACAAGCGTAACCAAGACCAAGCTCAGGGGGGGGGGGGGAGGAGTGAGAGGGGAAGGGGAGGAGGTGGGGGAAGGGGAGGCGTGAGGAATGGAGGGAGGAGGTGGGAGTAAGGGGGGAGGGGGAAGCGGGGGTGGGGAGGAGTGGGAAGGGGAGGGGTGGAGTGAGAGTGGGAAGCGAGGGAGGGGTGGTGGGGGTGGGAGGGAGGGAGGGGTGGAGGTGGGGATGAAGGGAGTGGTGGGGGATTTGACCCCCATCTCGGGGGGATACGCTCATGGGCAGGACGAGATGCAGTGCAGGAGAGGGCAAAGCAGATCAGATGATATTGTGTGATGTTGCACAGGACCAAGGGACGGTTAAGTGAGAGAAATCCCGGAGTTTTCAGATCATTATTAGTGTCGGAGATGGAGCCTCCAATTCCGGATTTCAGCAGAGGGAGAGTGCAGGGAGCAGGTTGAGTTTTTTGGAATTATTTTGTATACCTATTCCGGGGATATGGGCAAGACATTATTTAAAAACATACATTGTGTTTTTCCAGGTTTATCATTCAGTTTAACAGTGTACATGATGGGTTATTTTATATTTTGTAGATAGGGGTGGCCATAGGCAGACTGGACCAAAGCTTTACAACTAAAATTTAAGTTCCATGAAACAAATTTGCGTAACAGCACTGATTGAAACAGTAACTTAAATTTATATAGCGCCTTTAACAGAGAAACATCCCAAGGTGCTTCACAGTGACGTAATCAAGCAAAAATGAACAATGAGCCAAAGAAGGAGATATTAGGAGTGACAAAATGCTTAGTCAAAGAACTGCGTTTTAAAGAGGTTATTAAAAGAGGAGAGAGAGATGGAAAGGTTTAGGGATGGAATACCAGAGCATGGGGTCTAGACTGCTGAAGGTTCGGACACTAATGGTGTAGTAAAGGACCAGCAGAGCAGGTCTCCGGTCGTCCTGGTTAACCCTTGCCCCTGGACCAAGACCTCGCTCGGTCAAGCCCGTGTGGTGGCTGGTGTGCAACGGTCACCCCACGTTAAAACAATCCACGCACAGGCATCTTCCACCCTTCAACATGTAGTTCGGGTCCTTCATTCGAAACACCTGTGAACTCATCCTTTTTTGGTGTGGAAACAAGTCATCCTCGGTTCGAGGGACCTATAATAATGATGATGGGCAAGATCAGCATTTATTGTCCATCCATTTTAAAGTGGAAGCTAGATAAGCAGATGAGGGAGCCAGGAATAGAGGTTGTGCTGGTGGAATGAGAAGCAGGGAGGGAGGAGGCTCCACTGGAGGGGAGTGGGGGGGGAAGTACACGCAACTTTCGGTCTTCGGTGAGAGAGAGCTACCCACAGAGCCATGGGGACACCAAGATTTGTTAGGATAAACAGCTCAAAATATCTGAAGATTAAGGGGGCTTTAAACTTGCTGTGTGCCCCTGCTCTGCAAGACCTCATGGTGTCCATGCAGCTGAGGGATGACGCCCACAGTTCCCCCAGTGTAGGTGACAGCTCACACCGACACCAATGTCCAGCCAGTTCTAAAGTATTCTTGCCTTTTCTTGCCCAGGTTTACATTTCTGAGATATCAGTGGCCAAACGGAGAGGAAGACTGGGAGCTGGGCCCCAGTTTATGCTCGTCTGCGGATCTCTCTTGCTCTACGCATTGGGTGAGGGAGTGTGTACAATGGGAGTGAATGGGAAGGGGTTTGATCCATTGGGATTGTGTACAATGGGAGTGAATGGGAAGGGGTTTGATTCATTGGGATTGTGTACAATGGGAGTGAATGGGAAGGGGTTTGATCCATTGGGATTGTGTACAATGGGAGTGAATGGGAAGGGGTTTGATCCATTGGGATTATGTACAATGGGAGTGAATGGGAAGGGGTTTGGGTCCATTGGGATTGTGTGCAATGGGAGTGAATGGGAAGGGGTTTGGGTCCATTGGGATTGTGTACAATGGGAGTGAATGGGAAGGGGTTTGGGTCCATTGGGATTGTGTACAATGGGAGTGAATGGGAAGGGGTTTGGGTCCATTGGGATTGTGTACAATGGGAGTGAATGGGAAGGGGTTTGGGTCCATTGGGATTGTGTACAATGGGAGTGAATGGGAAGGGGTTTGATCCATTGGGATTGTGTACAATGGGAGTGAATCGGAAGGGGTTTGATCCATTGGGATTGTGTACAATGGGAGTGAATGGGAAGGGGTTTGGGTCCATTGGGATTGTGTACAATGGGAGTGAATGGGAAGGGGTTTGGGTCCATTGGGATTGTGTACAGTGGGAGTGAATGGGAAGGGGTTGAACTTATCATCTGATTGTAAAATCTGTTCATTTTATGTGAATGGGAAAGGATTGGAGAGTAAAGTTGAGGCTGAACCTTTTGTTTTCTCAGCCCTGATCCTGTCATGGCGTTGGCTGGCCGTTGTTGGGGCGATTATACCGACTATAATGATTATTATTCTGTGCTTCATGCCGAAATCCCCTCGCTATTTAATCTCCAAACACCACAAGGACGAAGCCATGGAGTCACTGGCATGGCTACGGGGGGCTGGGGCCGAATACCAACTCGAATACCAGAAGATCGAGGACTCACTGAACAGGAATGTAAGTGGTCATTGTTTTCAGCCCAGAACCAAATGTGAATGGCCGTGCATGATTTGAAGAGGACCAGGGGAGATCTCCCTGGTGCCCTGGCTAATATTTATCAGTAAAAAGCAGATTTGCGGATCACGGGAGCTTGCTGTGTGTACAACGGTACTTCAAAAGTACTTCATTGGCTGTGAAGCGCTTTGGGGGTTGTGAGAGGCGCTATAGAAATGTAAGTTCTCTCTGAGTCCTTGTGTACTCTCTTTCCCTCGTGGGGGAATCTAAAACTAGGGGGGGGGGAATTGTTTGAGAATAAGGGGTCGCCCATTTAAAACGGAAATGAAAAGGGATTTCTTCTCTCAGAGGGTGGTGAATCTGTGGAATTCTCTACCCCAGAGAGCTGTGGAGGCTGGGTCATTGAATATATTTAAGATGGAGATAGACTGATTGTTGAACTACCGGTGAGTCGAGGGTTATGGAGAGCAGGCATGATGAAATCAACCATGATCTTAATGAATGGCGGAGCAGCCTCGAGAGCTCCGATTGGTTGACTCCTGCTCCTATTTCTGATGTTTCACTTTTCGAGCAATGTGAGATTGTGGCTGTTTTCCCGATCAGGACACACGGATGTCGTGCTCTGACCTACGCCTGCCCTTCATCTACAAGCCCGCGCTGATTGCGATCTTCATGAGGGTCTTCCAGCAGCTCAGTGGGATCACCGTCATCCTGGTAAACATGCAGCTCATCTTCAACAGTGCGCATGTGATCCTGGTGAGTACCAGCAAGGCACATTGCCATCAACTAATCAGGCCGGGCACCCATTCATTCTCGGGGTGTGGGCGTCGCTGGCAAGGCCAGCATTTATTGCCCAGACATAACGGCATCACTAGGGTATTTCAACTGAGACATTAAACCGAGGCCTCTCAAGTTGACATAAATCAGCCAGGGCTCCTGCTCCTGATCACTGTCCAGTGACCCCTGGGTTAGAGAGAGAGGGGAAATCAGCCAGGGTTCCTGCTCCTGATCACTGCCCAGTGACCCCTGGGTTAGAGAGAGGGGGAAATCAGCCAGGGTTCCTGCTCCTGATCACTGCCCAGTGACCCTGGGTTAGAGAGAGGGGAAATCAGCCAGGGTTCCTGCTCCTGGATGGTCAGTGTGTGGTCATCGGGAGAGTTTATGATCAGGCTGTGCAGTGATGACTTCCCTAGTTCAATAGCTGCCGGGCACGGTCTATCGGGGATATGTCTTCCCTCCGTCCGGTAATCCAAAACCCAAACGCTGTCATTCAGTCTCTGCTTCCTAATTAAAGGCATCTTTGCTCCTGTCGTTGTCAACTTTGCGGCCTGTGCCCTTTTCCCAACATTCTCTCCTCTCGTTGTTCCCCCTTTCTCTCTCTTTCCCCGCTTCTCTGTATATCCTCCCTCTCCCCCCGATCCCAGCCGTTCTCTCCCCCCCCACCTTCTCTCTCTCCCCCCACCCACTCTCACCCCCCCACTCTCCCTCCACCCCGCTTCTCTCTCACTCTTTCCTTCACCACCCTCCCCTCCGTCTCTCTCCTTCCTCCCCCCGTCTCTCTCCCTTCCCCCTCTCTCTTCCCCCCCTCCCCGTCTCTCTCTCTCTCTTCCCCCCCTCCCCCGTCTCTCTCTCTCCCCCCCTCCCCCGTCTCTCTCTCTTCCCCCCCTCCCCGTCTCTCTCTCTCCCCCCTCCCCGTCTCTCTCTCTCCCCCCCTCCCCCGTCTCTCTCTCTTCCCCCCCTCCCCGTCTCTCTCTCTCTTCCCCCCCTCCCCGTCTCTCTCTCTCTGTCCCCCCTCCCCGTCTCTCTCTCTCTTCCCCCCCTCCCCGTCTCTCTCTCTCCACCCCTCCCCCGTCTCTCTCTCTTCCCCCCCTCCCCCGTCTCTCTCTTTTCCCCCCCTCCCCGTCTCTCTCTCTCTTCCCCCCCTCCCCGTCTCTCTCTCTCTTCCCCCCCTCCCCGTCTCTCTCTCTCTTCCCCCCCCTCCCCGTCTCTCTCTCTTCCCCCCCTCCCCATCTCTCTCTCTTCCCCCCCTCCCCATCTCTCTCTCTCTTCCCCCCCTCCCCATCTCTCTCTCTCTTCCCCCCCCTCCCCGTCTCTCTCTCTCTCTCTCTCCCCCCTCCCCGTCTCTCTACCCCCCTCCCTGTCTCTCCCCCCTCCCCCGTCTCTCTCTCTCCTCCCCTCCCCCGTCTCTCTCTCTCTCTCCCCCCTCCCCCGTCTCTCTCTCCTCCCCTCCCCCGTCTCTCTCTCCCCCCTCCCCTGTCTCTCTCTCCCCCCTCCCCCGTCTCTCTCTCCCCCCCTCCCCCGTCTCTCTCTCCCCCCTCCCCCGTCTCTCTCTCTCCCCCCTCCCCCGTCTCTCCCCCCCTCCCCGTCTCTCTCTCTTCCCCCCCTCCCCCGTCTCTCTCTCTCTCTCCCCCCCTCCCTGTCTCTCTCTCTCTCCCCCCCTCCCCGTCTCTCTCTCTACCCCCGCTCCCCCGTCTCTCTCTCTCTCCCCCCCCCCCCGTCTCTCTCTCTCCCCCTTCCCCCGTCTCTCTCTCTCTCCCCCCCTCCCCGTCTCTCTCTCTCCCCCCCCTCCCCCGTCTCTCTCTCCCCCCCCGTCTCTCTCTCTCCCCCCCCCTCCCCTCCCCTGCGTCTCTCTCTCCCCCCCGGTCTCTCTCTCCCCCCCGTCTCTCTCTCTCCCCCCCCCTCCCCCTCCCCCCGCGTCTCTCTCTTTTCCCCCCCCTCCCCCGTCTCTCTCTCTTCCCCCCCCTCCCCCGTCTCTCTCTCTCTCCCCCCCCAGTCTCTCTCTCTTCCCCCCTCCCCGTCTCTCTCTCCCCCCCCTCCCCCTCCCCGTCTCTCTCTCCCCCCCCTCCCCCTCCCCGTCTCTCTCTCCCCCCCCCTCCCCCTCCCCGTCTCTCTCTCCCCCCCCTCCCCGTCTCTCTCTCCCCCCCCCCTCCCCGTCTCTCTCTCCCCCCCCCCTCCCCGTCTCTCTCTCCCCCCCCCCTCCCCGTCTCTCTCTCTCTTCTCCCCCCCTCCCCGTCTCTTTCTCTCTCCCCCCCCTCCCCGTCTCTCTCCCTCTCCCCCCTCCCCCGTCTCTCTCCCTTCCTTTTCTCCCCCCTCCCCCATCTTTCTCCCCCCTCCCCCTCCCCCCTCCCCCCTCCCCTATCTCTCCCCCTCCCCCAACTCTCTCTCTCTCTCTCCCCCCCCCCCCCCAGGCACTAACTGATGCAGTTCTCTGCAGCCAGGGAAATATGATGCGGCGCTGGTCGGGATGGTGCGATTGGTGTCCGTGTCTGTTGCTGCGTGGCTGATGGACAAAGCTGGACGACGGAAACTTCTCTTTGTGTCAGGTAAAGTGAGACAGGAGCTGTAACGTGTCAAAGTGCGGTGGTCCTGGCTCCCCCGATGGCTCAGTGAGTGGACACCACGCCTGCTGGGGTACTGAGCCACGGCGGGGGAGGGGAGGGGAGGGGGAGCCCAGAATCCATCACTGGGCTGTGCTAAGTCATCCGGGGTGGTGTTGGGGGCGGGGGGCGCTAAAATTGGTCGTGGCCCCCGAGTTTGGGAAAATCAGCCAGGGTTCCTGCTCCCGACTACTATCCCGAGACGCCAGTAAGGCAGAATCAAGCTTAGCTGTGATGACGCCCATAGTCCAATACCCTACTGACTCAGTCTCAATCCACTCGATGGGCCGAATGGCCTTCCTCTGTGCTGCATCATTCTATGACTCCTCCAATCAGAGGGCACAATGTGGGGCGGGGGGGGATTGACTGGGGAAGGACGAGGAAGCGATTATGGACAGGATACCATTACCACAGCGATCCTCCACAAAACCTGCCGCTCAGCACAAAGCCGAAATACCAGGAGCCAATACCCCTGGCAGCCCAGCCCAGCCCAGCCCAAGCTACCCCGAGCCCAGTGCTACAGGGTTCGGAACATCAGCTGATTTTTAAATTAATTCTGGCGATGTGGGCAAGGCCGGTATTTATTGCCCGGCCCTAGTTGCTCTGAGAAGGTGGTGAGCCACGGGTTGGATACAAACGGAGGGGCCACCTCAGAGGGTGGTTAAGAGTCAGCCAACGTTGGTGTGGGACTGGAGTCACCTATAGCCAAGACCGGGTAAGGACAGCAGGTTTCCTTCCCTGAGGGACATCGTGAACCCGTTGGGTTTTTACGATAATCCGACAGCTTCATGGTCACTGTTCCAGACTCCAGTTCTCAGACTGGCATTCCTTGGGATATTGGTCCAGTAACAGAACCATGGCACCACCATACCTTTCAATGTATGGCTCACTCACACCAGGTTAATAGTCACCGTAACCATCGAGGAAACTCATTTCTCTTTCTCCTCCCCCTGCCAGGTGCAATTATGTTTATCTCCACGTTGGCTCTGGGAGTCTACATCAAGGAGGATGAACTAAAACGTAACCTCACGGCCACCGCTAACGCCTCCATTGTGGGCGCTGACCATCCAACAGCTGAGCATCTACTTCAACACAACATGGCACACTGGCTAACCTTCATTCCTCTAATCGGGATCATGGTTTACATATTCGGTAGGTCCCACTGGGAGTGTTTGATGGGACAGTGTAGAGGGAGCTTTACTCTGTATCTAACCCCGTGCTGTACCTGCCCTGGGAGTGTTTGATGGGACAGTGTAGAGGGAGCTTTACTCTGTATCTAACCCCGTGCTGTACCTGCCCTGGGAGTGTTTGATGGGACAGTGTAGAGGGAGCTTTACTCTGTATCTAACCCCCTGTACCTGCCCTGGGTGTGTTTGATGGGACAGTGTAGAGGGAGCTTTACTCTGTATCTAACCCGTGCTGTACCTGCCCTGGGAGTGTTTGATGGGACAGTGTAGAGGGAGCTTTACTCTGTATCTAACCCCGTGCTGTACCTGCCCTGGGAGTGTTTGATGGGACACTGTAGAGGGAGCTTTACTCTGTATCTAACCCATACTGTACCTGCCCTGGGAGTGTTTGATGGGACAGTGTAGAGGGAGCTTTACTCTGTATCTAACCCCGTGCTGTACCTGCCCTGGGAGTGTTTGATGGGGCAGTGTAGAGGGAGCTTTACTCTGTATCTAACCCGTGCTGTACCTGCCCTGGGAGTGTTTGATGGGACAGTGTAGAGGGAGCTTTACTCTGTATCTAACCCGTGCTGTACCTGCCCGGAGTGTGTTTGATGGGACAGTGCAGAGGGAGCTTTACTCTGTATCTAACCCCGTGCTGTACCTGCCCTGGGAGTGTTTGATGGGACAGTGTAGAGGGAGCTTTACTCGGTATCTAACCCCCTGTACCTGCCCTGGGAGTGTTTGATGGGACAGTGTAGGGGGAGCTTTACTCGGTATCTGACCCCCTGTACCTGCCCTGGGAGTGTTTGATGGGACAGTGTAGAGGGAGCTTTACTCTGTATCTAACCCCGTGCTGTACCTGCCCTGGGAGTGTTTGATGGGACAGTGAGGGAGCTTTACTCTGTATCTAACCCCCTGTACCTGCCCTGGGAGTGTTTGATGGGACAGTGAGGGAGCTTTACTCTGTATCTAACCCCCTGTACCTGCCCTGGGAGTGTTTGATGGGACAGTGTAGAGGGAGCTTTACTCTCTATCTAACCCGTGCTGTACCTGCCCTGGGAGTGTTTGATGGGACAGTGTAGAGGGAGCTTCACTCTGTATCTAACCCCGTGCTGTACCTGCCCTGGGAGTGTTTGATGGGACAGTGAGGGAGCTGTACCTCACCAAAGGATGACGGAGATGTGGAGTAGGTTCCGAGGGCAGGTCGAGGCGGACAGTGTAAATGGGCTGAGGTGGGATTGAGTGAGAAGGCAGGATGGCCGGGGGCTGAGAAATGTCCGAAGCCATGGGCTCATTGGGCCTAATGGCGGCTCTTGAGTTGCTGGAACTGGGTTTGCCAATTGCCTGTGTGGTTGAAGACTGTTTCCTTTTGCCGTGTGTACAGGCTACGCCTTGGGCTGGGGACCCGTCACCTGGCTGCTGATGTCGGAGATTCTTCCAATCAAAGTCCGCGGGACGGTATCGGGTGCCTGCGTGGCAGTCAGTTGGATCACAGCGTTCATCCTGACACAGTGGTTCCTGCCAGTGAAGGTTGGTTTGTTCGAGGACATCTGTGCGTACAATCCGCTTTCTCCGGTGGGTCGCAGATAAAACTCCCGCATTTTTCTTCCCATGCAGTTTTCTTTGTCGCCTCTCCCAGGAGACAACACGGCTGTTTGTGGGCAGGGTGAGTGAGGAGGCCATTCAGCCCCTCGAGCCTGTTACACAGGAACAGGAGGAGGCCATTCAGCCCCTCGAGCCTGTTACACAGGAACAGGAGGAGGCCATTCAGCCCCTCGAGCCTGTTACACAGGAACAGGAGGAGGCCATTCAGCCCCTCGAGCCTGTTACACAGGAACAGGAGGAGGCCATTCAGCCCCTCGAGCCTGTTACACAGGAACAGGAGGCGGCCATTCAGCCCCTCGAGCCTGTTACACAGGAACAGGAGGCGGCCATTCAGCCCCTCGAGCCTGTTACACAGGAACAGGAGGAGGCCATTCAGCCCCTCGAGCCTGTTACACAGGAACAGGAGGAGGCCATTCAGCCCCTCGAGCCTGTTACACAGGAACAGGAGGAGGCCATTCAGCCCCTCGAGCCTGTTACACAGGAACAGGAGGAGACCATTCAGCCCCTCGAGTGTGTTACACAGGAACAGGAGGAGGCCCATTCAGTCCCTCGAGCCTGTTACACAGGAACAGGAGGAGGCCCATTCAGTCCCTCGAGCCTGTTTAACTCTGGCAGCCCCTGTTCCAGTGTAAAGTTTGAACGGCATTTGTGAATTCTGGAGAGTTGGCGCCCTCAGGAGAGGAGGTGGTGAAACAAGAGGATCCAATACATGTCTTGAAACAACTTTTGCTTTTGTAGGATTCCTTTGGCCTCGCCGTTCCCTTTCTGTTCTTCATGGTGATATCCGCCTTGTGCATAATATTCACTGCCATCTGCATTCCCGAGACAAAGGGGAAAACCTTGGAGCAAATTGAAGAGGAGTTCCGGAACCCGAGGGCCCACATCAACGGCGACAACAGCTGAAGTGGGAAGTGGACTTGGAAAAATTGAAGGTTGACGGATTGTGATCACGAACTCCTCGTCTCTCTCTCTGTCCCCGTGAGGGCAGACTAATCCTCAACCACAATGAGTATTGTCCACATTTCTTCCACACACTCATCTGGGTTAATGGGAGGCAAGAGTGTGTCCCCTCCCATAGACCTACACTGTCTCATCAAACACTCCCAGGGCAGGTACAGCACGGGGTTAGATACAGAGTAAAGCTCCCTCTACACTGTCCCATCAAACACTCCCAGGGCAGGTACAGCACGGGGTTAGATACAGAGTAAAGCTCCCTCTACACTGTCCCATCAAACACTCCCAGGGCAGGTACAGCACGGGGTTAGATACAGAGTAAAGCTCCCTCTACACACCAGGTCTGTGACTTGGAATGCTACTTTTCATGAACTAAATTACACTCCAACACAGCTCGGATCTCCCACACTGCACAACGATTTTACGTGGCTTGTAAATATACTGAGTACGTTAGCTATTCAGACTGTAAATGTTGGTGTCTTTGTACATAACGGGATGTAAATCAGTCATTGGTACAAAATGAAACATACATGAAGAAACTAAACCCACAGTGTCCTCACTTTTTACAATATAGTCAAGATAACCAGGACCCAGGAATCTAATCGAGGGGTTCGGGGGGGTGTTATATACAGAGTAACAGATACCTGGGAGTGAGTTACAGGCTGGGATTGAAGCTCCTTGAAAAGGTCCAGTGCCACACAGTGAGTTTGAACACACAGGTCCGTACCTGATACTTTGAATTTCTCCTCGTGGCAAATCGGCTTTTTGTCTGTGTTGTGCCCGAGTAAATTTCAGTGATGCTGTAACCCTCTTCCAGCACAAGAGAGGAGACGGACGGAGTAAAATCCTTTTTATTTCACAGTAAATGATCATAAAGTTGTGCTTCTACAAACAGACATTTAAATAATTTTTGGAGGACAAAGTGCAGAAATTGAGTGAGCCCCCCCCCCCCCCCCCCACTGAGACTGAGCGACCCCCCACTCCTCCCCGGTTAGTGTGTGGCTACCACAGATATATAACTGGGGGCAGGGGGAATCGCCCCCTCCCTGAGCTGCTCCCACTTCCCTGGAGGAACCCCCGTTTATGCGTAAACAGATTGTCCGCTGGAGAGGGAGCAGCCAAGGGGAATCTCCCGGACTGTGTCTGTTACCGAGATGCTCGTCTAACATCCTTGGACTGTATTCTCCTCCCCCTCCCCACAAGATGCCCCTGGAGGAGGGTGGTGTGATGCAGCTTGCTGTCTCCACTCCCTCGGACACTCCACTGTCTGAGCCTGGCAGGTCCAGCACAGGCATCACGCACTCCAGTCCACCTGCCTGGCACCTCGCAGTATCTGTGCTCCCTTTAGACAGACACTTTTATAAAGTACATGCTCTTCTTAAATAGACTGGTTACATATTAAGTAAACAATAAATAGCTAAGCTTATTAACTCTAAACAGAAGCAATAATTTATAAGGATTGACATTTTGATAAATGAAAGCCAGAGCCTGGCCAGGCTCTACACAGACCCCTCCCTCCACACAGACCCCTCCCTCCACACAGTCCCCTCCCTCCACACAGACCCCTCCCTCCACACAGTCCTCTCCCCGTCTCACCTGAAGGCACCAACTCTGGGTGGGAAAGGAGATGGCCAGGCACTGATCACCCAATACACACACACACACACACACACTTTCCACAGTGATCAGGAGCAGGAGCCCTGGGTGATTTTTCCCACTCTTGCTCAGAGAAACCTTGTAGCCCCCCCACCCACACCCGTGTTGTCCAGCCGAGACCGGTTAGCTGACGGGAGAGGTGACCTGGGAACATTCTGGTCTGTTTAAAAGGTTAGCACAGTTTAAACTCACAGCAGTGCTCGTTCTCCAAGGGTAGCACCAGTAACGTTACACCACAAACTGGGGGTGGCAGACGGGAATGTCACGCTGGGAGATTACCGAGGGTTCAGAGACCCCCAGTGTGTGCATTGGTTCTCTGAAGCTGGTACACTCAGCGCTGCTGAAACCCAGCAACGGGCACCGGAGCAAAACTAGCCGCCAATAAATAAGGTTCATCACAAGAGGTGCAGAATATAAAATCCCAGAGGTAATGATGAGTCCGTATAAAACCTGAAGGAGCAGGTTGGAGGAGTGTGTGCAGTATGTCTTCACACTGCAGGGAGGATACTGGGGCTTCAGAGAGGGCACAGCACCAGGTACGAGGAGATACAGAGAGAGGTAGATCGGGAAAAATTGGGGTTTCTCTTGTTAGTCCAACACAGAGGTTACTGGGTGACACGATAGAAGCATTTAACATTAGGAAAGGACGGGAAAGATTAGATAATGGAGGGGCCAGATTAAATGAGAGAGATTTGGAAGGGGGTGAATTGGGCCCACCCGGCATGCGGCCTGTTACACACAGCAGGAACGGGGTACTGAGGGAATGATCAGCCATGATCTTATTGAATGGTGGTGCAGGCTCGAAGGGCCGAATGGCCTACTCCTGCACCTATTTTCTATGTTATTACCTGGGCGGCAACATCGAGGGCCTCACACCACAACTACCGCAGGAATTCAGCTTCACATCCCACTCCTCTCCTGGCCCCAGTACCTCAGCCAATTGACCTTTGTCCTATACAGCGAATGAGAGCCGGCTATTGAACTGTGGTGTGCATCGCAACCAAACCAAATCCTCTTCCTACTCGACATTCACATCACAGCCTGGGGGTGGGGGGGGGGGCGAAGGAGAGGGGAATCACTGGATAGTGATCAGGAGCATGAACTCTCTCCCTACCCCTTCCTTTGGCCAACATCTGCCAACTTAGCTGCTGTGAGATCGTCTCAGCTCTCTTCCCCCCCCTGCCCCACGCTGAACCAGCGCTACTCCAGGTCAGATTTACAGGTAGAGATTCTGGAGCTTGCGAGGGATCGGATTCAGCTCCACTGGTGCCTGGTGTTGAAGGAGATTTCCTGGATGGAGCGATGCGCTGTATTTATTGGAGTGCAGGTTGGAGGAGATGCGGGGTGTGGAGAGTGAATCATTCCTGCACCTCCCCCAGCACCGCAGACTGAGCAGGATCACCCTGTAAAGAGGCTCACGTGGTTTCTCATCACGTCACAGAGCAGAAGGGCACTAATACCATAATTATAAAACACAAAACCTATAAATACACGACTGGTACCTCATCACTTTTAACTCCAAACCACGCACAGTAAATGCTCATATACATAAACTAACTCTGGGGAGCGTGTTCCAGGGGGCATTGAATGGTGCTAACAATGCCTTGCCCCACACCGATTAGCAACCCAATTTACTAATGGGAGTCTATTTCACAGCACACAGCTCAAAGGAAAGTCTGCATTTAAAATCCAGCTAGTTATTTACCTGATGTCAGTTAGCAGGCTGTCCCAGACCATGGAATAGATGTGTAGTGAACTGTCCCTCTGTATTACCCCCTCTTAAATCGCTAACAACCAGCCCCTTGCACAATCACAAACAATTTAACATTGCTGTTAGACGTACAATTTAGGTCGCTTTGTGGTTCTGCACTTGGCTGTCTGTTTGGGATTGGGAGCAGATACGACAGCAAATGAACAGGAAGAGGCAGCACAGGCAAACACCACCCAGGCCCTGGTCTGGGATGCTGACCTCACACTGGGCCAAATACTCCCAACACCTTTGCACCCGCATGGCTCAGAGCGAGAGTTTAAAGAATGCCCCTGGCCCAGTATACAGCATATGCTGGGTCCTGTAACGCCCAGCAGGCAAAGCCTATAGTACGGGTTTGTACAGGCTCGCGGAGCAACCCTCATTCACACCAGGTTGGAATCCAGTCAGAGATAGACGGCTTATCCCCACCGATCGACCCATCGGCACTTTGTACACCTTCTCGTGGGGCCCCACACGGTGCACGGCCCATGCTGTCAGTGCTGCGGGCAGCCCCCAGCTCGAGCCGCTAACACAGGCTGGTGACGCGGTTTACACATCGCTGCCGCCTGTCTTCCGCTCTCCCAAACCCGGGACACTGCACAGGCAGGGCTGCGAGAGTCAGAAACGCAGCTTGCTATTTGTGGGAGCTTGCTGTGCGCAGGTTGGTTGCCGTGTTTCCCACGTTACAACAGTGACTACACTCCAAAAGTACTCCATTGGCTGTAAAGCGCTTTGGATGTCCGGTGGTCTTTCTTTTGCAAGATTATGCGCAGAGACAGATCTTGAACAGTCGTTGCCATGGTTTCCAAATATCCCCCCGCAGCACCAAGGGGCAGACGGTGAGTGAGAGAAGCTGGGTCACATTGAGCAACTGCTCCCAGCGGAAGAGTCAAAGCCACTTCGCAAAGTGCGGGGGCAGACAGAGAGCACAATCGCAGAATTTCAGCTATCAGGAGAGTTTGGATAGGCTGGGGTTGTTTGCTTTGGAACACAGGAGGCTGAGGGGAGACCTCATTGAGGTGCATAAAATGATGATGGGCCTGGATAGAGTTGATAGGAAGGTCCTATTTCCCTTAGCAGAGGGGTCAACAACCAGGGGGCATAGATTTAAAGTAATTGGTAGGAGGTTTAGAGGAGATTTGAGGGGCAATTTCTTCACGCAGAGGGTGGTCGAGGTCTGGAACTCACGGCCTGAAAGGGTGGTAGAGGCAGAAACACTCACCACATTTAAAAAGTATTTGGATGTGCACCTGAAGTGCCGTAACCCACAGGGCTATGGACCTAGAGCGGGAAAATGGGATTGGGCTGGGTAGCTCTTTGTTGGTGGGCACGGACACGATGGGCCGAATGGCCTCCTCCCGTGCTGTAAATTTTTATGATTCTGTACAATGACCAACTTTTCAATTAGTAGACAAAGACCCCTTCTCCCTGCCCCAGAATTAAAGAGCTGTAAACAGCAGCAAGTTCAATATTAAACCGCGCTTTAAGACACCGACAGAAATGGTGGCAGTGACCAGAGTCCCATTATTGCTGTAACACAACAGAATCTGCAGATGGTGCAAAGCTCCCAGCTGATGGGTTGTATCACACCCACACTTGTTCAACATCATAATTCGAGTAACAACCGCATCTGTTGTGGCCATAATACAAAAACAGACTGCCAAACGCCCAGCGATTTACAGTAGGTAAACTCGACTAACTACAGCCCGGAACAAAAACCCACATCACTGGGGCAAAAGTACAAAAAAAACGCTATCTTTAAAAAGAGCTGGGAATGCCCATCAGACAAGGAGAGCCCATTAGTGTCCGGCTGTCTGTGCAGCGTGCAGATCACACACACAGATACCATAACGCTCTGCCTCCGGGCGTCCTCTCACTGCACTGCCGTCTCGTCAACGATCGTCTCCACCGGCTTGTCCTCGTCGGTCATTTTCCGGTCTTGGAGCCTGGCGTAGGAAATGGCATCTCCCCTTGGGGAGAGTGAACAGAGAGAGAGAGCGAGAGAGAGAGAGATGGGCAACATGAGCAAGCGTACAACACAAGCCGGCGGTGAAATGTAACATCCCCAGCGGCCAGGCGCTCGACTGCTTTGCCAGGGTTTAAAAAGATCCAAAATGCCACGGGTTTATTTATAGCTCACGGCGGGAGGCGGCTCACACTCCCTCCTATTCCTGGTCACCTGCACCATGAAACATCCATGGGTGGCCCTCATCATAGAGTCTTACAGCACAGGAGGCCATTCGGCCCATCGAGCCTGTGCCGGCTCTGAGAGAGAGCGATCCCATTAGTCCCACTCCCCCCCGTTCTCTCCCCACAGCCCTACAAAATTTCCCCCCTTCAAGTATTTATCCGATTCCCGGTTTGAAAGTTACTATTGAATCTGTTCCCACCGCCCTTTCAGGCAGCGCGTTCCCGATCACAACAACTCGCTGCGTTAAAACATTCTCCTCAAACCCCCTCTGGTCCTTCTGCCAATTACCATACTGTGTCCTCTGGTTACTGACCCTCCTGCCCCTGGAAACTGTTTCTCCCGATTTACTCCATCAAAACACCTCATGATTTTGAGCACTGCGATTAAATCTCCTCTCAACCTTCTCTGTTCTGAGGAGAACAACCCCAGCTTCTCCAGTCTCTCCACATAACTCGGGTCCCACATCCCTGGAACTGTTCCAGTAAATCTCCTCCGCCCTCTCTCCAAGACCCTGACATCCGTCCTGAAGTGCAGTGCCCAGAATTGGACACAATACCCCATGGGGCCTCACAAGATGATTTATGAAGGTTCAGCAATAACTTCCTTTAAGGCCACGGACACCAGACGTTGTACGAGGGGGGGCCCTGGTGGCTTCTCCCGCTGATTGGTCAGTCCCATGGTAACCCAGGGAGACACAACACATGTGTGGCAAGAATACCCACCGTCAGGTAAAGATTTTCTCACGCTGAGAGTATGGGGTCCACAGCTGCCCTCTACTACCCTGCCCGAGTGCCTCAAGCAAGGGGTGCAGACAGGCTATTCAACTGCAAGGGCATCGCGGCCAAACCTAACCCGGAATACACACTGACATACCCAGATATCGGTAGATCAGTTCGGGAAGACAACCACTAGTGATCAGCAATTTTAACTAAGTGAGTACTGACATCATTGTGTCAGTCAATGAGTTGGAGGTGGGGTGGGACTTACTGCAGGACTCACATCAAATATTTTACAGCAGAGTCTATTTAAACAGCAAACAGTCTACTGACTCAGCAAACAGAGACTATTTAAAATTAGTGTACACGAACTGCAGCAGACAGAGCTCATGCCAGAGACTACAGCAACGTCTCCCGATAAAAGCAGGATCGTTTCCCAGTCACCGACAGCAGTCCGATCTCCGGGCGGGATTGACCAGGGGGGTGGGGAGGGAAATGGAGAATTACCCAACCGTCCGACAGGAATACTGGTGTTGCTATAAGCAGCCCAATTTTAATGATCAAGCACAACTCGTTACTCACAACTATTATCCCAAATCCTGTGAAGCTTTCGGATCCTTTGCCCCACTCCAGTTCTGCCCCACCGCCAGATACCCCAGACTCCACGCGGTATCCACATAAACAGGACATCATCGGCCACCACCACTCAATGGCACAGGAACCGGTTGCACCCATATAGGGACAGGCTTCCATTTTGTGTTCCCTGATCTTTTCCGCCGTTTTTTGGCAAATACGAAAGTTGGTTTAAGGTTATGCATGCTGGGACACAATTGGTCAACATTTCGAAGCTGCCCACCTTAAAATGAGATTGAATCTCACCAGGAACCGCGCTGCGGAAGTTTAATGCAGACTCACTTTTTGCCGAGGGACGCCAGTCCGTACAACACCCCCGAAGCAAAAGCGATTGCATTTCCAAACAATGTTGTGAAGGAAAACCGTAGGAATACTGGAAAAATCGCCAGCCTGTGGGGAAAAAACACATCTCAGATTCGCTGCAGCCAGATTGTCGCAGACACCAAGGCCAGAGCTGAGAAACCAGGCCGATCTTCCCCAGCAAAAGGGGAATCAAGGTCCAGAATCACTCCCTCAGTACTGCCCCTCCGACAGTACGGCGCTCCCTCAGTACTGCCCCTCCGACAGTGCGGCGTTCCCTCAGTACTGCCCCTCCGACAGTGCAGCACTCCCTCAGTACTGCCCCTCCGACAGTGCAGCACTCCCTCAGTACTGCCCCTCCGACAGTGCGGTGCTCCCTCAGTACTGCCCCTTCGACAGTGCAGCACTCCCTCAGTACTGCCCCTCCGACAGTGCGGTGCTCCCTCAGTACTGCCCCTCCGACAGTGCAGCGCTCCCTCAGTACTGCCCCTCCGACAGTGCAGCGCTCCCTCAGTACTGCCCCTCCGACAGTGCAGCGCTCCCTCAGTACTGCCCCTCCGACAGTGCAGCGCTCCCTCAGTACTGCCCCTCCGACAGTGCAGCACTCCCTCAGTACTGCCCCTCTGACAGTGCAGCACTCCCTCAGTACTGCCCCTCCGACAGTGCAGCACTCCCTCAGTACTGCCCCTCCGACAGTGCGGTGCTCCCTCGACCAATGTCCACAATCACATTCACCCCCCCCCCCTATCTCCAACAGGGGCACTGGACCCTCAGTTACATTACCGAGCAGTCACACTGACCACCAGCTGACCATGTACTAACTGTGAGCGGCATTGACTCCGCATGGGGCCCTCTGACCCCAGCACTTACCCGCAGTACAGGAATGCTTTCTGCCAGTATCGGAGTTTATCGGCACGGGCTGACACAGTGTTTGCAAACTCGATAAACTGGCAGCAGAACGGAGCTTCACAGAGGAAAAGGATAAATGCATTCAGCCTGCATGTGGGGAGATAAAAGGGCAGCTTTATAGCACGCAACATACAGAGGACACGCTGGAATCACCATCAAAACAAACTGGTTAGATCATAACTCAAGATTGTTGACAGTGGTGAGAATGTGGAACTCGCTGCCACAGGGAGGGGTTGAGGTGAATAGTATCGATGCATTTAAGGGGAAGCTGGATAAACACGAGGGAGAAAGGAATAGAATATGGTGATGGGGTGAGACGAGGAGGCTGGTGTGGAACATAAACACCAGCACGGAGCGGTGGGGCACATTCTGTATTGAACAGATACTGGGAGGAAAGTCTTTATTCAAAGGGAGTGGGAACAGTTTGCAATAATTCACCTTGCAGGGATGTTGAGTTGGGACAGTCCGGGGAGAGAGGAGCCGAATGGCCTTCCTGGTCTTAGATACTTACGACAGCCGCTGCAATGGGAACCTGTGACGTTTGCTGTGACACTGCCTCACCCTGCCCCACACGGCCACTCCCACTGTTAGTGCTCAGGGCAATGTGTCCCACTGCCTGCAGGAGTCTCGGCACCGACCGGCCCAAAACCTCGCTCGGTGGGCCAGGGCACGTTGAAAAGAAAAAAGACTTGCATTCATATAGCGCCTTTTACGACCACTGGACATCCCAAAGTGCTTTACAGCCAATGAAGTACCTTTTAAAGTGCAGTCACTATTGTAATGTGGGAAACATGGCAGCCAATTTGCGCACAGCAAGCTCCCACAAACAGCAATGTGATAATGACCAGATAATCTGTTTTTGTTATGTTGATTGAGGGATAAATATTGGCCCCAGGACACCGGGGAGAACTCCCCTGCTCTTCTTCGAAATAGTGCCATGGGATCTTTTATGTCCATTTGAGAGGGCAGATGGGACCTCAGTTTAACGTCTCATCTGAAAGACGGCCCCTCTGACAGTGCAGCACTCCCTCAGCACTGCACTGGAGTGTCAGCCTGGATTTTTGGGCTGAAGTTCCTGGAGTGGGATTTGAACCCATGACCTTCTGACTCTGAGGAGAGGGTGCTGCCCACTGAGCCACAATAACTAGAAGGAAGGAGAATGCCACTAAACACAACACAACTAACTTCACATTGCAATCTTTAGACTGTTTGCTGGATTCTTTCATTTATTTTTAAAAATCAGGAAACTGTGGCTGAGGGAGAGAGCTCGGGATTATGGGAAGTCAGTGAGGAACTTGAGCAGGAAACAGAAAGATGAATCTAGCTTCCAACGAGGAGATAAAGCGTGTAAGACAGGCTGCTCAGAGCAGTGGCTGAAGTTGGAAAATAAAGATAAGGCAGTGGAAAGAACTAACGGTATAAAGAGAGGGAGAGAGACTGCATTTATATTGCGTCGTTCCCGACCACAGGACGCCCTAAAGCGCTGTACAGCCAGTGAAGTATTTTTTAATCTCCAATGAAACATAGAGTAGGAGTAGGCTATTCGGCCCTTCGAGCCTGCACCGCCATTCAATAAGATCATGGCTGATCATTCAACTTCAGTACCCCTTTCCTGCTTTCTCTCCATACCTCTTGATCCCTTTAGCTGTAAGGGTCACATCTAACTCCCTTTTGAATATATCTAATGAACCGGCATCAACAACTTTCTGTGGTAGAGAATTCCACAGGTTCACAATTCTCAATGAAGTACTTTTTAATCTCTGATGGTGGTGAATCTGTGGAATTCTCTGCCCCAGAGAGCTGTGGAGGCTGGGCCATTGAATATATTTAAGGCAGAGATAGACAGATTTTTGATCGATAAGGGAGTGAAGGGTTATGGGGAGCGGGCAGGGAAGTGGAGCTGAGTCCATGATCAGATCAGCCATGATCGTATTGAATGGCGGAGCAGGCTCGAGGGGCCAAATGGCCGACTCCTGCTCCTATTTCTTAAGATCTTATGAAGTGTAGTCACTGTTGTAATGTAGGAAATGCGGCAGCCAATTTGTGCACAGCAAGCTCCCACAGACAGCGATGTGATAATGACCAGATAATCTGTTTTAGTGATGTTGATTGAGGGATAAATATTGGCTCGGATACTGGGGAGAACTCCCCTGCTCTACTTCCAAATAGTGCCATGGGATCTTCTACATCCACCTGAGGGGGCAGACGGGGCCTCGGTTTAACGTCTCATCGGAAAGCCGTTGTCGGCGGAGATTAAAACTGGGCGGCCAATCGGAGCCCGTTAGTTTCTGACGATGAGTTAGATTAGAATTACTCCCACATGGGAGGCAGGCAACAGGCTCAGACACACACAGCGAAAACAGCAGAACTTCCAAACGTGCATTGCACAGGCACCGAGCACCGTTACTTACACCATCCAGACGCCAGCGGCAATGTTGAGGGGATCGATCGTCACACAGTTCCACACTCCCGCTATTGCACATGCTGCAAAACAAGCAGGAGAGAGCGTCTCAGTACTGTCCGGAACGACAGGCGGGTTACACAACACCCCTGGGCACTGCTGCCACATCCAACCAAGGCCGCGCTCCACTCAACCTTCCTTTCTAGCCCCTTGTCACCGCCAAAACCCTTTACACTCTTCCCTCCTTACTGTGCTCAGATCGAGAGTCCCTACACGCTGCTTTACTCCAACTTCAACTGTCCGCCGTGGCTCAGTGAGTGGCTCCCTCGCCTCGGACTCACACTGACTGCCTCAACCCCTCCCTGTGGCAGCGAGTTCCACCTTCTCACCACTCTCTGGGTAAAGAGGTTGCTCCTGGTCTCCCCACACATTGCACTAATGACATTAGACGCGCAAAATACCCACCAATGTTCTGGGCCCAAACAAAGTACTTGGGGTTAATGATGTTGCTAAAAGCTCCCCACCCCCACCCAAGGTCCCAACAACTTGCATTTATATAGCGCCTCTAACGTAGTAAAATGTCCCAATGCGCTCCACAGGAGCGATGAACAGACTCTGACACCGAGCCACACAAGGAGATATTAGGATAGATGACCAAAATCCTGGTCAAAGAGAGAGGGTTAGAGGGGCTCCGGTGTCGGAAGCTGTTAAGCCACACAGCAGCATGGTGAAATAATGCCGATTACAGGTCTGTCCCCCGGGGAGGGGCAATAGCCCAAGAGGATGAATTAAGTATGGTTGTACCCAAATTAGCATCGATCGTTACCCAGAGAGTGGTGAGAATGTGGAACTCACTACCACAGGGAGGGGTTGAGGTGAATAGCACGGATGCATTTAAGGAGAAGCTGAATAAACATAGGATGGAGAAAGGAACAGAAGGATATCACAGAAATTTACAGCACGGAAGGAGGCCATTTTGGCTCATCGTGTCCGCTCCGGCCGATAAAGAGCTATCCGGCCTAATCCCACTTTCCAGCTCTCAGTCCGTAACCCTACAGGTTACAGCACTTCAAGCTGCACATCCAGGTACTGTTTAAATGTGGTGAGGGTTTCTGCCTCTACCACCCTTTCAGTCAGTGAGTTCCACAACCCCACTATTCTCTGGATAAAAATATTTCGCCCTCAAATCCCCTACAAAAACATAAGAAATAGGAGCAGGAGTTGGCCATTCGGCCCCTCGAGCCTGCTCCACCATTCAATACGATCATGGCTGATCTGATCATGGACTCAGCTCCACTTCCCCGCCCGCTCCCCATAACCCTTCACTCCCTTATTGCTCAAAAATCTGTCTATCTCCATCTTAAATATATTCAATGTCCCAGCCTCCACAGCTCTCTGGGGCAGAGAATTCCACAGATTTACAACCCTCAGAGAAGAAATTCCTCCTCATCTCAGTTTTAAATGGGCGGCCCCTTATTCTGAAACTATGCCCCTAGTTCTAGATTCTCCCAGGAGGGGAAACATTCTCTCTGCATCGACCCTGTCAAGCCCCCTCAGAATCTTATATGTTTCGATAAGATCACCTCTCATTCTTCTGAACTCCAATGAATATAGACCCAACCTATCTTCATAAATCAACCCCCTCATCTCCAGAATCAACCGAGTGAACCTTCTCTGAACAGCCTCCAATGCAAGTATATCCTTCCTTAAATACGGAGACCAAAACTGTACGCAGTACTCTAGGTGTGGCCTCACCAATACCCTGTACAGGTGTAGCAGGACTTCTCTGCTTTTATACTCTATCCCCCCGGCAATAAAGGCCAACATTCCATTTGCCTTCCTGATCACTTGCTGTACCCGCATACTAACTTTTTGTGTTTCATGCACAAGGATCCCCAGGTCTCTCTGTACTGCTGCAATTTGTAATCGCTCCCCATTTAAATAATAATTTGCTTTTTTCCTACCCAAGTGGATAACCTCAGATTTTCCCCTTCTGAACCTCCTACCAATTACTTTAAATCTATGCCCCCTGGTTGTTTACCCACTGCTAAGGAAAATAGGTCCATCCCATCCACTCTATCCAGGCCCCTCATAATTTTATACACTTCAATAAGGTCTCCCCTCAGCCTCCTCTGTTCCAAAAAAAAATCTACCCCAGCCTATCCAATCTTTCCTCATAGCTAAAATTCTCCAGTCCAGGCAACATCCTCGTAAATCTCCTCTGCACCCTCTCTGGTGCAATCACATCTTTCCTGTAACGTGACCAAAACTGCACGCAGTACTCCAGCTGTGGCCTATACAGTTCAAGCATAAGCTCCATGTTCTTGTATTCTATGCCTCGGCTAATAAAGGCAAATACTCCGTATGTTGACGGGGTGAGAGGGGGCTGGTGTGGAGCATAAACACCGGCACTGCGCAGAGGGGCCCAATGACCTGTTTCTGTGCTGTACATGCCATTTAATGTCCTAAATAACCTTGGTAAAAAACATTCAACTTCTTTAATTTGGATCAAGGTCACAAAACTGGAGAAACGAAGGAAGGAGAGAGGATCCTGTCAACTCCAAGTGCTGTAACCCATCCACTCTCACCGACAGCGGTTCAGGATTGGATTACCCTGCTGAATTATAGAGAAATTGCCCGTTAAATATGTACGAGCTGCTCGATGAAACAGATTGTGGAAGGGTTCTTGGGTATCACTGACTGAGAGGTGGCTCTGGCTAGAATGGCCTGTAGTTGCAGCATTGAGGCAGCCCCAGCGACCCTCCTCAGCCACCTGCCCAAATCCCACACGTTGTGATTATTCCTCGCACTGCACCAACATGCCAGTGTGCCGTTACACTTTCCTCTCCCCTCCCAGCATTTCAGTTGAGTGGCAACGGAGGGTGCGTGAGATTTGCTGAAAGCAATGACTCACCCAAGCGCCTGGCCAAAGACCACCCTAAGTGGAGGAAGTGCATCCGGGAGGGCGCTGAGCACCTCGAGTCTCGTCGCCGAGAGCATGCAGAAAACAAACGCAGGCAGCGGAAGGAGCGTGCGGCAAACCAGTCCCACCCTCCCCTTCCCTCAACCACTGTCTGTCCCACCTGTGACTGAACAGTCCAATACGGGAATTACAGGCTCAGTCACCTGAGAACTCACTTTTAGAGTTGAAGCGAGTCGAGTTCGAGGGACTGCCTATGATGATGACCCAAGCACCATTCTTTCATAGACAGAGAGTGAACGGACTACCGAGAGGTGATCCCAAACTCAGCTGACCCGTGTCCTAACTCGCACCCAGTCCCGCTCACCCATCACCCCCTGTGCTCACTGCCCCGTGTCCTAACTCGCACCCAGTCCCGCTCACCCATCACCCCCTGTGCTCACTGCCCCGTGTCCTAACTCGCACCGTGTCCCACTCACCCATCACCCCCTGTGCTCACTGCCCCGTGTCCTAACTCACACCGAGTCCCGCTCACCCATCACCCCCTGTGCTCACTGCCCCGTGTCCTAACTCGCACCGAGTCCCGCTCACCCATCACCCCCTGTGCTCACTGCCCCGTGTCCTAACTCGCACCGTGTCCCGCTCACCCATCACCCCCTGTCCTAACTCGCACCGTGTCCCGCTCACCCATCACCCCCTGTGCTCACTGCCCCGTGTCCTAACTCGCACCCAGTCCCACTCACCCATCACCCCCTGTGCTCACTGACCTACATTGGCTTCCGGTTAAGCAATGCTTGATTACAAAATTCTTATCTTTATTTTCAAATCCTCCATGGCCTCGCCCCTCCCTATCTCTGTAATCTGCTCCAGCCCCACATCCCCCTCCCCAGAGATATCTGCACTCCTCTAATTCTGCCCTCTTGAGCATCCCTGATTGTAATCGCTCAACCATTGGTAGGCCCCAAGCTCTGGAATTCCCTCCCTAAACATCTCCTTCCTCCTTAAAACCTACCTCTTTCACCAAGCTTTTGGTCACTTGCACTAATTTCTCCTTATGCAACTCGGTGTCAAATTTTTTCATCTCATAATACTCCTCTATAAAGCGCTTTAGGACCTTTCACTATGTTAACGGCCCTATATAAATGTAAGTTGTTGTTGCTTTGGAGGCAGTTCAAAGAAGGTTCACTCGGTTGATTCTGGAGATGAGGGGGTTGACTTATGAGGAAAGGTTGAGTAGGTTGGGCCTCTACTCATTGGAATTCAGAAGAATGAGAGGTGATCTTATTGATAAGTATAAGATTATGAGGGGGCTTGACAAGGTGGATGCAGAGAGGATGTTTCCACTGATGGGGGAGACTAGAACTAGGGGGCATAGTCTCAGAATAGGGGGCCGCCCATTTAAAACTGAGATGAGGAGAAAATTCTTCTCTCAGAGGGTTGTAAATCTGTGGAATTCGCTGCCTTAGAGAGCTGTGGAGGCTGGGACATTGAATATATTTAAGGCGGAGATAGACAGATTTTTGAGCGATAAGGGAATAAGGGGTTATGGGGGGCGGGCGGGGAAGTGGACCCAAGTTCATGATTGGATCAGCCATGATCGTATTAAATGGCGGAGCAGGCTCGAGGGGCCGTATGGCCGACTCCTGCTCCTATGTTATGTTTACTATTCCACTTAGGTGAGCATCACAGTCAAACATGCTTCCTGTCTTAGCATGGCTCCCTAACCCCAATTAACACAAAATGTCACTGTTTCTAACAACATGTCTGTCTGCAGTTAACTCCTGCCCCGTAAAGTCCTTCTGTGTAACTGAAGTCGCCACTTGTCCGGGGTTCCTATACGTGTAAAGCCCAGTATCGAAGCTGACAAACCACTCTATTCTCCGCACTTACTCTGCGTATTGTCCGATTACAGAATCCCCAGTGGACATCAATGTGAAATGGGCAAATCTGAGCACGTTTGAGCGATAAATTCCTTGTGACGGGTCTCCCCTCCATCCCCGCTCAGCTGTGACTGAGGTACTTGGTTATTGGTGGCACTGAGGCCCAGTGAGAGGCCCCGTGTCATGGCGGGTGAGCCAGGCTTAGCACCGACACAAGAGGTGCACAAATCCTCACCAGCCCGGCTCCCTCATTCAGCATCATCAGAACAGTCTCTCTTATAAAGTCCAAGACTCGAACACTGCTTCCACAGGAGGTTACACCCCAAAGGGAGGCCATTCAGCCCCTCATGTCAGTGCCGGCTCTTGCCTGCAGCCATCAAAACTTATCCCCATTATCCAGCTCTCTGAAGAGGCTTAGCTCGTGACACTCACATTCCTGGGCAGGAGACAGAGACATCTTCTCTGGTGACTGTCCCTTTCTCCTCTTTTCCTCCAGAGTTCCACACACTGACCCCCAGCCTCAACAGCTTTTTGGGGGAAGAGTGTTCCAGGTTCCCACTGCCCTTTGTGTGAAGAAGTGCTTCCTGACATCACCCCTGAACGGCCTGGCTCTAATTTTAAGGTTCTGTCCCTTGTTCTGGACTTCCCCCACCAGAGCAAATGGTTTCTCTCTCTACCCCATTGTATCTCTAACAACTGAAACACCTCAATCAGATCGGTGACAGTTCAATCTCCTGCTGAGCGCACACACACAAGACAAGACCCTTGAATCGGACAGTGATCTATGTCTGCGGTTCCCTAGACAACAAGCTCATCTAGGATCAACAGATAGAACATAAGAAATAGGAGCAGGAGTCGGCCATTCGGCCCCTCGAGCCTGCTCCGCCATTTAATACGACCATGGGCTGATCCGATCATGGACTCAGCTCCACTTCCCCACCCGCTCCCCATAAGCCTTCACTCCCTTATCGCTCAAAAATCTGTCTATCTCCGCTTTAAATATATTCAATGACCCAGCCTCCACAGCTCTCTGGGGCAGAGAATTCCACAGATTTACAACCCTCTGAGAGAAGAAATTCCTCCTCATCTCAGTTTTAAATGGGCGGCCCCTTATTCTGAAACGATGCCCCCTAGTTCTAGATTCTCCCACAAGGGGAAACATCTTCTCTGTATCTACCTTGTCGAGCCCCCTCAGAATCTTATACGTTTCAATAAGATCACCTCTCATTCTTCGAAACTCCAATGAGTATAGGCTCAACCTAGCTTCATAAGACAACCCCTTCATCTCAGGAGTCAACCTAGGGAACATTCTCTGAACTGCCTCCAATGCAAGTATATCCTTCCTTAAATACGGAGACCAAAACTGTACGCAGTACTCCAGGTGTGGCCTCACCAATACCCTGTACAGTTGTAGCAGGACTTCTCTGCTTTTATACTCTATCCCCCTTTGCAATAAAGGCCAACATTCCATTTGCCTTCCTGATCACTTGCTGTACCTGCATGCTAACATTTTGTGTTGTTTGCACAGATCACGGAGTTGTTTGTGTTACTGAACGGGTACCGGCAGGTCGGACAAGCACAAACCTCTCGAGACTTCATAATAATGCGCAAGGCATGTTGTTTTTTTCATTTAAGGTTCAGAGTGAGTACACAAGTGTGCACGCAAAGCTGTACTGGCTGGCTAGACCGTGTGACAATAAGCCGAGTGTGTAATCGGACCCCGGGGTAAAACAGGGGTAACTCGAGTAGCCAGCCCAGGCCTCAGTTACAGAGCGCTATAAATCCAGCCACGGGTACGCACCATCGCCTGCCACCAACACTCGGGGGCCGAGACATGTCACCCCGCTCTGACCACTGGGCGAGCTCGGCACACCGTCCCATGGCCATGGCCGGTCAGGGAACACATTCAGCTTTGCTTCACGCTCATTTTAACCCCTGCCGCCTCCGTCCTCCCAAAAGTGCTGACCGGAGGGAGCAGAATACACAGCCCGTCACCCTGCGGCCGGTATAACTCGGGTCTGTCACCCTGCGGCCGGTATAACTCGGGTCTGTCACCCTGCGGCCGGTATAACTCGGGTCTGGTCACCCTGCAGCCGGTATAACTCAGGTCTGGTCACCCTGCGGCCGGTATAACTCAGGTCTGTCACCCTGCGGCCGGTATAACTCGGGTCTGTCACCCTGCGGCCGGTATAACTCGGGTCTGGTCACCCTGCGGCCGGTATAACTCGGGTCTGGTCACCCTGCGGCCGGTATAACTCAGGTGTGGTCACCCTGTGGCCGGTATAACTCAGGTCCGTCAGCCTGCGGCCAGTATAACTCGGGTCTGGTCACCCTGCGGCCGGTATAACTCGGGTCTGGTCATCCTGCGGCTGGTATAACTCGGGTCCTTCACTCTCCGGCCGGTATAACTCGGGTCCGGTCACTCTCCGGCCGGTATAACTCGGGTCTGGTCACCCTGCGGCCGGTATAACGCGGGTCCTTCACTCTCCGGCCGGTATAACTCGGGTCTGGTCACCCTGCGGCCGGTATAACTCGGGTGCGGTCACTCTCCGGCCGGTATGACTCGGGTCCGTCACTCTGCGGCCGGTATGACTCGGGTCCGGTCACTCTCCGGCCGGTATGACTCGGGTCCGTCACTCTGCGGCCGGTATGACTCGGGTCCGTCACTCTGCGGCCGGTATGACTCGGGTCCGTCACTCTGCGGCCGGTATGACTCGGGTCTGGTCACCCTGCGGCCGGTATGACTCGGGTACGGTCACTCTCCGGCCGGTATAACTCGGGTACGGTCACTCTCCGGCCGGTATAACTCGGGTCTGGGCCCTCACGGTGCCCGGTATAACTCGGGTCTGGGCCCTCACGGTGCCCGGTATAACTCGGGTCCGGGCCCTCGCGGTGCCCGGTATAACTCGGGTCCGGGCCCTCACGGTGCCCGGTATAACTCGGGTCCGAGCCCTCACGGTGCCCGGTATAACTCGGGTCCGGGTCCTCACGGTGCCCGGTATAACTCGGGTCTGGGTCCTCACGGTGCCCGGTATAACTCGAGTCCGGGCCCTCACGGTGCCCGGTATAACTCGGGCCGGGGCCCTCACGGTGCCCGGTATAACTCGGGCCGGGGCCCTCACGGTGCCCGGTATAACTCGGGCCGGGGCCCTCACGGTGCCCGGTATAACTCGGGCCTGGGCCCTCACGGTGCCCGGTATAACTCGGGCCTGGGCCCTCACGGTGCCCGGTATAACTCGGGTCTGGGCCCTCACGGTGCCCGGTATAACTCGGGTCTGGGCCCTCGCGGTGCCCGGTATAACTCGGGTCTGGGCCCTCGCGGTGCCCGGTATAACTCGGGTCTGGGCCCTCACGGTGCCCGGTATAACTCGGGTCCGAGCCCTCACGGTGCCGAGCCCTCACGGTGCCCGGTATAACTCGGGTCCGGGCCCTCACGGTGCCCGGTATAACTCGGGCCTGAGCCCTCACGGTGCCCGGTATAACTCGGGTCTGGGCCCTCGCGGTGCCCGGTATAACTCGGGTCTGGGCCCTCGCGGTGCCCGGTATAACTCGGGTCTGGGCCCTCACGGTGCCCGGTATAACTCGGGTCTGGGCCCTCACGGTGCCCGGTATAACTTGGGTCCGGGCCCTCACGGTGCCCGGTATAACTCGGGTCCGGGCCCTCACGGTGCCCGGTATAACTCGGGCCTGAGCCCTCACGGTGCCCGGTATAACTCGGGTCTGGGCCCTCGCGGTGCCCGGTATAACTCGGGTCTGGGCCCTCGCGGTGCCCGGTATAACTCGGGTCTGGGCCCTCACGGTGCCCGGTATAACTCGGGCCTGGGCCCTCACGGTGCCCGGTATAACTCGGGTCCGAGCCCTCACGGTGCCGAGCCCTCACGGTGCCCGGTATAACTCGGGTCCGGGCCCTCACGGTGCCCGGTATAACTCGGGCCTGAGCCCTCACGGTGCCCGGTATAACTCGGGTCTGGGCCCTCACGGTGCCCGGTATAACTCGGGCCTGGGCCCTCACGGTGCCCGGTATAACTCGGGTCTGGGCCCTCACGGTGCCCGGTATAACTCGGGTCTGGGCCCTCACGGTGCCCGGTATAACTCGGGCCTGAGCCCTCACGGTGCCCGGTATAACTCGGGTCTGAGCCCTCACGGTGCCCGGTATAACTCGGGCCTGAGCCCTCACGGTGCCCGGTATAACTCGGGTCTGGGCCCTCACGGTGCCCGGTATAACTCGGGCCTGAGCCCTCACGGTGCCCGGTATAACTCGGGTCTGGGCCCTCACGGTGCCCGGTATAACTCGGGTCTGGGCCCTCACGGTGCCCGGTATAACTCGGGCCTGGGCCCTCACGGTGCCCGGTATAACTCGGGTCTGAGCCCTCACGGTGCCCGGTATAACTCGGGCCTGAGCCCTCACGGTGCCCGGTATAACTCGGGTCTGAGCCCTCACGGTGCCCGGTATAACTCGGGTCTGAGCCCTCATGGTGCCCGGTATAACTCGGGTCTGAGCCCTCACGGTGCCCGGTATAACTCGGGTCTGAGCCCTCACGGTGCCCGGTATAACTCGGGCCTGAGCCCTCACGGTGCCCGGTATAACTCGGGTCTGGGCCCTCACGGTGCCCGGTATAACTCGGGCCTGAGCCCTCACGGTGCCCGGTATAACTCGGGTCTGGGCCCTCACGGTGCCCGGTATAACTCGGGTCTGGGCCCTCACGGTGCCCGGTATAACTCGGGTCTGGGCCCTCACGGTGCCCGGTATAACTCGGGTCTGGGCCCTCGCGGTGCCCGGTATAACTCGGGTCTGGGCCCTCGCGGTGCCCGGTATAACTCGGGTCTGAGCCCTCACGGTGCCCGGTATAACTCGGGTCTGAGCCCTCACGGTGCCCGGTATAACTCGGGTCTGGGCCCTCGCGGTGCCCGGTATAACTCGGGTCTGGGCCCTCACGGTGCCCGGTATAACTCGGGTCTGGGCCCTCACGGTGCCCGGTATAACTCGGGTCTGAGCCCTCACGGTGCCCGGTATAACTCGGGTCTGGGCCCTCACGGTGCGCGGTATAACTCGGGTCTGGGCCCTCACGGTGCGCGGTACTCACACACTCCGCCGGTCACGGCCGCCGCCCGGCACAGCCACCGGTACCACCAGCTCATCCCGTCCGCGGAGCCCGGCCCACCGGCCCTGGCCCCCGAGCCCGTCTCGGCCCCATCCCCGGGCTCGGCGCCCGCCTCCTCGGTGCTCAGCATGTCCCCGGCCTCCCGCTGCCCCTCACTCCCCGAGCCCCGGCCCCGGCCCCGGACACACCGCCTCCCGCTCTCCGCCGCTCGGCAGCCGGCGCGCTGACATCACACGTCACTCCGCCTGTCGGCGCGCTGACATCACTGGGCGGGGATAGTGGGCGTGTCTCAGACCTCAATGGGCGGAGTTATTTGCAATAATCGCGGAGCCGCCACTCAATGACCTCAATGGGCGGGGTCACCGATAGACCTCAATGGGCGGGGTCATGTACCTCCCTTTAAATAGCTGGAGCCAATCACGCCGCATATAATAAATGGTGTAGAAAAGGTGAATCCACAAAACTAAACCATGGCAGTAAGGACAAGGAGCAGGAAATAAACCCACCTGTGAGGGCAGATGAGGCCTCGGTTTAATATCTCTTCCAAAAGACACCTCCGACAGTGCTGCACTCCCTCAGTATTGCCCCTCCGACAGTGCGGGGCTCCCTCAGTACTGCCCCTCCGACAGTGCGGGGCTCCCTCAGTCCTGCCCCTCCGACAGTGCGGCACTCCCTCAGTACTGTCCCTCCGACAGTGCAGCACTCCCTCAGTACTGCCCCTCCAACAGTGCGGCACTCCCTCAGTACTGCCCCTCCGACAGTGCAGCACTCCCTCAGTACTGCCCCTCCGACAGTGCGGCACTCCCTCAGTACTGCCCCTCCAACAGTGCGGCGCTCCCTCAGTACTGCACCTCCGACAGTGCGGCGCTCCCTCAGTACTGCCCCTCCGACAGTGCAGCACTCCCTCAGTACTGCCCCTCCGACAGTGCAGCACTCCCTCAGTACTGCCCCTCCGACAGTGCGTGGCTCCCTCAGTACTGCCCCTCTGACAGTGCGGCGCTCCCTCAGACAGTGCGGCGCTCCCTCAGTACTGCCCCTCCGACAGTGCGTGGCTCCCTCAGTACTGCCCCTCTGACAGTGCGGCGCTCCCTCAGTACTGCCCCTCCGACAGTGCAGCACTCCCTCAGTACTGCCCCTCCGACAGTGCGTGGCTCCCTCAGTACTGCCCCTCCGACAGTGCGGTGCGCCCTCAGTACTGCCCCTCTGACAGTGCGGCGCTCCCTCAGTACTGCCCCTCCGACAGTGCGTGGCTCCCTCAGTACTGCCCCTCTGACAGTGCAGCACTCCCTCAGTATTGCCCCTCCGACAGTGCAGCACTCCCTCAGTACTGCCCCTCTGACAGTGCGGCGCTCCCTCAGACAGTGCGGCGCTCCCTCAGTACTGCCCCTCCGACAGGGCATTGCTCCCCCAGTACTGAACTGGAATTGTCAGGCTTGAACCCACAGTCTTCTGACTCAGAGACGAGAGTACTACAACAACAAATTGTATTTATATAGCGCCTTTAATGTAGTAAAATGTTCCAAGGTACTTCACAAGAGCGTTATCAAGCAAAGGCATGGATGAGGGTTTCAGCAGCGGATGAGCTGAGGCAAGGGCGGAGACGGGCGATGTTACAGAAGTGGAAATAGTCGGTCTTGGTGATGGCGCGGATATGTGATTGGATGCTCATCTCTGGGTCAAATACAGCACCAAGGTTGCGAACAGTCTGATTCAGCCTCAGACTGTTGCTAGGGAGACAGATGGAACTAGTGATGAGGGAACAGGGTTCGTGGCGAGTACCAAACACAGACGCTTCGGTCTTCCAAATATTTAGTTTCAAGAAATTTCTGCTCATCCAGAACTGGACAAGCAGTCTGACAATTGAGAGACGGAGGAGGGGTGGAGAGATGTGGGGGTGAGGTAGAGCTGGGTGTCTCAGCGTACATGTGGAAACTGACGCTGTGTTTCCAGGTAATGTCACCAAGGGGCAACATGTAGATGGGGAATAGGAGGGGGCCAAGGATAGATCCTGGGGGGACACCAGGGGTAACGATGCGGGGGGGGGGGGGGGGGAAGAGAAGTCGTTGCAGGAGATTCTTTGACTACGATGAGATGGATAAGAATGGAACCAGGTGAGTGCAGTCCACCCAGCTGGACCATGGTGGAGAGGTTGGAGGAGGATTAAATGGAAAACCATGTCAAAGGCTGCAGACAGGTCGAGAAGGATGAGAAGGGATGTCATTTGTGATTTTGATGAGAGCCGTTTCGGTCCTGTGGCAGGGGCGGGAATCGGATTGAAGGGATTCAAACACGGAGTTGCGGGAAAAGTGGGATTTGGGCCTGCGGAGTGCAGTGAGTAAAAGGCCTTGTCCATGACAATGAACGTCATTAGCAGGATTACCCATGGCTGGGAAGAGGCTCGTGTGGGACATAAATGGCAGCATAGATCAGTTGGGCTGAATGGCCTGTTTCTGTGCTGTAGACTCGATCATAGAAAATCATAGAAAGTTACCATCATGTCCACGCTGACCGACCAAGAGCTACCCAGCCTAATCCCACTTTCCTGCTCTCGGTCCGTAGTCCTGTGGGTTACGGCACTTCAGGTGCACATCCAAATACTTTTTAAATGTGGTGAGGGTTTCTGCCTCTACCACCCTTTCAGGCAGTGAGTTCCAGACCCCCACCACCCTCTGGGTGAAACAATTTCTCCTCTAATCCTACCAATTACTTTAAATCTATGCCTCCTGGTCGTTGACTTCTCTGCTAAGGGAAATAGGTCCTTCCTATCCATTCTATCTAGACCCCTCATCATTTTATACACCCGAATAAGGTCTCCCCTCAGCCTCCTCTGTTCCAAAGAAAATTACCCCAGCCTATCCAATCTTTCCCCAGAGCTAAAATCCTCCAGTCCAGGCAACATGAAAAACACCGCTTGATAAACATCATTTATTAAACTGCGAGAAATAGAGGGCAGTGTTTAAATACAGAGAGAAGCAAAGTATAATATGTAAGAAACATTTTATTACAGAATTAATGATAAGATTAAGAGCACCCTTAATTGTAACAAAGAAGCCTGTTTCGAAGCGATCACTGGTGTGGGTGAGATAAAGGCAAATGGGCTGGAATTCTGGGCACTGCGAAATAAATATGGATGTGAAGCAAACTGGGAGTCCTGGGAGTGGGATTGGGAGTAGGAGTAGGAGTGGGAGTGGGATTGGGATTGGGATTGGGATTGGGATTGGGATTGGGATTGGGATTACATAGTTTGGAAGTGATTGGGCAGAATAGGCAGGGACTCCATGCAAAGATTCAGTTTGAGGTCCGGACTGTAATACAGAGCTCCCCTAGTGGACTACTGTGGTAATGCATCTGCTGATGTAAATACAATAATAGGGTTGAGCATATGATGGCAAGTTCCTGCCAAGCCATCTTGTCGTCTGTGAAGAATGTATCGCACCGGCATTCATTCTCGGGGCTCGGGACAATCGCACGGGTTGCACAGTCCGAACACCATCCCTGGGAATGAGGGAGGTCGAGTGGTGTAGAATGGGACTGGGTGGCATTAAATGGCAGAGGATAGAGTTCCACAGTAAGGGGCGAGCACAATTATGGAATTGGATGAGATGATATTAAGAAAGAAGTTTAGAATCGCAGCTCATCACGTTCGCGGGACGTTCCCAATGAGGCAAACACAGCAGCTAATTTAAACACAGCAAGATCCCACAGACAGCAATGAGACGTTAATCTGTTTTTGGTTGAGGGAAATTGTTGGCCGGGACTCCAGGGAGAACTCCCTGCTCCTCTTCCAATAGTGTCATGGGATCAGCACTGCCAACATTCCCTTATTAATGCATACGATTGGATTTCACAGGTGTGAGATTGGATGGGATGGGATGGGACGAGACAGGAGGGGATGGATTATGAAGCAGGAAGGCAGTGAGAACAATGTTACAACAAGCACATTGGTTTAGTGCCACTGGGACATTAATGTGTCACGTGACACCGAGAGCCATATTTCAGGAACACTCTAAGACAATTCCCAGTGATCCCCATACCGTAGACATTCAGCCGGGACATTTTTTCTTTAACAGTAATATTTATGTCACCTTTATATTAAAAAAAAGATAATCTCACAAGGTTGTCCAACAGTCAGTATTTTCCCTTTCTCTCCGTGGCTTTCACTGCAGAAAAAGGGACAACTCAACGCACAGGTCCCACATCACTGCTCTAAACTCCCCTGGGTGGGGGAGTCACCCATGGGGGGGGGGGGGGCAGCGCCTATGGGTGGAGGGGGCAGTGCCCATGGGCGAGGGGCCAGCGCCCATGGGTGGAGGGGGCAGTGCCCATGGGTGGAGGGGCCAGCGCCCATGGGTGGGGGAGGCAGCACCCATGGGTGGAGGGGCCAGCGCCCATGGGTGGAGGGGCCAGCGCCCATGGGTGGAGGGGGCAGTGCCCATGGGTGGAGGGGCCAGCGCCCATGGGTGGGGGAGGCAGCACCCATGGGTGGAGGGGCCAGCGCCCATGGGTGGAGGGGCCAGCGCCCATGGGTGGGGGAGGCAGCACCTATGGGTGGAGGGGCCAGCGCCCATGGGTGGGGGAGGCAGCACCTATGGGTGGAGGGGCCAGCGCCCATGGGTGGGGGAGGCAGCACCTATGGGTGGAGGGGCCAGCGCCCATGGGTGGGGGAGGCAGCACCTATGGGCAGAGGGGCCAGCACCCATGGGGGGGGGGAGGCAGCACCTATGGGTGGAGGGGCCAGCACCCATGGGTGGGGGAGGCAGCACCTATGGGTGGAGGGGCCAGCGCCCATGGGTGGAGGGGCCAGAACCCATGGGTGGAGGGGCCAGCGCCCATGGGTGGGGGAGGCAGCACCTATGGGTGGAGGGGCCAGCGCCCATGGGTGGGGGAGGCAGCACCTATGGGTGGAGGGGCCAGCGCCCATGGGTGGGGGAGGCAGCACCTATGGGTGGAGGGGCCAGCGCCCATGGGTGGGGGAGGCAGCACCTATGGGTGGAGGGGCCAGCGCCCATGGGTGGGGGAGGCAGCACCTATGGGCAGAGGGGCCAGCACCCATGGGGGGGGGAGGCAGCACCTATGGGTGGAGGGGCCAGCACCCATGGGTGGGGGAGGCAGCACCTATGGGTGGAGGGGCCAGCACCCATGGGTGGGGGAGGCAGCACCTATCGGTGGAGGGGCCAGCGCCCATGGGTGGAGGGGCCAGCGCCCATGGGTGGAGGGGCGAGCACCCATGGGTGGGGGTGTGGGGGATTGTTAGAAGCTAATGCTCAGAAAAAGGAGGCAGAGAGAGAATATCCTCAGAGGGAACACACACCAACACACGGTGAGCCTTCGAAACCAAAACAAACCTTATAAATAATGTTTAATTTATGCGCATGGAGCTAATTTTACAGGCGATTGTGGACAGAAAGGGGATCAACTGTGATCTTTTCTTTTAAGAACATTACACCGAGTGAGAGCGTAGTTACATGTTGCCACCTGAACACTCAACCCCCCCCCATCAGCACATTGGGAAGATTCTCGGGGTCCTGCACATGACAGTGTCTGGTTACTGCCTCTCCAATGTGAGCGTTTATTAGGGCACTCCGGCCAGCTCCATTGCTGACATGTTGCCATGCCAACATTAAGGCTGGTGTTGGAGATGTCTCCCTCCCTGTCAACGAGGCGATGAGAGAGGGTTGGTGGCCTTGCCAAGAACGACCCCTCTCAAGTGTCTTCGAACCCCAGCAGTCTTACAGACAGTGCTGCATCGGCACGGACAATATTGGGCGATGGAAAACTGCAGGTCAAACCAAAGAAGAAAGACAAGCAATATACAAAAACAAAAATACAAAAACAGTCTCTGGGATTGAGAGCAGCACAGAAACAGATCCAACCGATGGGCAGGTACAGCACCAACGATGACAGATAGACCTGGGCCTCCCGCAGGTGCGGCAGAGTGAAGTGGCGTGACAGATTGCAGAATTTTAAGCGTGAGTGAGCCGTGTCTGTAAACACTTCACTCCGGATGTACAACGAGTAGGCCCCACCCACGACGCTGCCCATGGTCGCAGGGGGCGAGTTACCTTGGATTGCAGCTGTTCGGGGGATGGTCACCACATTATGCCCAGAGTCCCGGGGATCACATGAACCCAGCGTTACTTTCAATTCAGTTTAAATTAGTAAGTCGACTGATCTGGTCAAATGATCTAGTCAATTGATTTGCCCTTGGTACATTGGACCTGTGACCATCAGTCAATTGGAGCCGATGAAATGATAAGACCGAGAGCATTAAACCAGTCAGTTGAAGATTGGCTCATTTCCGGCGATAAGAAACATAAGAAATAGGAGCAGGAGTCGGCCATTCGGCCCCTCGAGCCTGCTCCGCCATTCAATAAGATCATGGCTGATCTGATCATGGACTCAACTCCACTTCCCCGCCCGTTCCCCATAACCCTTCACTCCCTTATCTGGTCATTATCAATTTGCTGTTTGTGGGAGCTTGCTGTGCGCAAATTGGCTGCCGCGTTTCCCACATTACAACAGTGACTACACTTCAAAAGTACTTCATTGGCTGTAAAGCGTGTTGAGACGTCCGGTGGCCCTGACAGGCGCTATATAAACGCAAGTCTTTCTTATCGTCTCCGTGCGACATCCTTTCCCAGTCACCGATCTATTCCGCTGCTTGATGGTGTCAATCCCTGGGGGATTTTAACCTTCGGGATAATGCTAATGAGTTTGGGTGGACCCTCCCCTGGGCAAACCCGGCACAGTGTGCAGTATCACCCATCGACAGGGATGGTGGAACGGCCACCTGACTTGGCTGGACTGGCTCTATGGTGGCAGAGGGAGACGCCTTGAGCCATCCTCGCACGCTGAGTGGGGCAAGGGGTCTCAACCCCTATCTCGCCACCCTGTGTGTAACTTGTACCTAACACTATGCCACAGAGAGTTAACTATGATGCCTCTATATACCTTTACTTGGATACAAAACTTTTTCTTTAAGCAATTTAAAGGGGCCATAAATATCAGACAGTCACTAATAAATCCAATGGGGAATTCAGGAGAAACCTCTTTACCCAGAGAGTGGTGAGAATGTGGAACTCGCTGCCACAGGGAGGGGTTCAGGCAAATAGCGGAGATGCATTTAAGGTGAAGCTGGATAAACACATGAGGGATTAAGGAACAGAAGGATATGGTGATGGGGTGAGATGAAGAGGGGTGGGAGGGGGCTGGTGTGGAGAATAAACGGAGCATGAAGCAGTGGTCTGTTTCTGTGCTGTACACTCTGTGTAATTATAGGAACAAGAGGAGGCCGTTCAGCCCCTCGAGCCTGTTCCGCAATTCTGTTAGATCGTGGCTGATCTGTATCTTAACTTCATCTCCTCCCCTTGGTTTGTTAACCCTTAATACCCTCGTCCAACAAAAATCTCTCAGTCTTGAAATTTCCAACTGACCCCCAGCCTCAACAGCGTTTTGGGGGAGAGAGTTCCCGATTCCCACTGCCCTTTGTGTGAAGAAGTGTTTCCTGACATCACCCCGGAACGGCCGGTCTCTAATTGTAAGGTTCTGTCCCTTGTTCTGGACTCCTCCCACCCCAGGAGATAGTTTCTCTCTCTACCCGATCGAATCCTTGAATCATCTTAAACACCTCATTTAGATCACCCCTTAAACTTCTATTCAAACATTGTATCCCAGGCCGTCAGAGCTATGGAACTCAGCACTTCTATGCCACTCTCCGACGATTTATAACAGGGATGTCCAAACTATGAGCCACCATTGCCCCACTCCCCCCTCCCCCCCGAGCCCTGACAGTGTGGGCTGGATTGCCAAGGGGTCTCAGCCCAAAGGATGTGACCCCCTGGCTTGTCCCTATTGAATTTCGAGGGCCTGAGGGTTTGGACAGGGACTGTTCTTGGCCAGTTGAAAGCACAGACAGAAACTGAGGGTTATCACTTGGCAAAATCTGGTCCGAATATCTCGCTCATTCAACCACCTTCAGGCAACGGTGCCCAGTGTGGGGTTCGTCACACCGGAAGGTTGCAGCTTAAAGGTCCTGGAAAGGTGGGTTTCCATTGGTGGAGCCCCATGGTAGAGTCCATCCTTACTGTGGAGAATGTCAATCCCTCGCCAGCGTGACCAGGGCGAGTGATAACCAGACAGTGCCTGGGTGGAAACGGAGAAGGATAACTGAGAAAGCATCAGAACGTTCCGGAGAGCGGCAATCCGCCACTTTCCATTACCCACAATTCAGTTGACGCAAGCGACCGGGGGCTCGAGAGGGCAGAGCCCTAAAGGAGGCTCGGAATCCGAAATCGCCGTGAAATTCGATCTCGACTGAGCTTCCCAGCGACTGCCACAGGAAGAGGCTGTTGTAGGCGAAGTACCTCTGTGTGCTGACGTCTTTTATCTGAGAACACAAAGAGCTTAACCGTTAATGACTGGACCCTGTGGTAATAATGGCGGAAGCACTACCGGGCCAAAGCTCACAGGTTAGAGTGTCAGTGTGTGTGGGACCTGTACCCCAGTGAGAGTCAGTGTGTGTGGGACCCGTACCCCAGTGAGAGTCAGTGTGTGTGGGACTCGTACCCCAGTGAGAGTCAGTGTGTGTGAGAGTCAGTGTGTGTGGGACTCATACCCCAGTGAGAGTCAGTGTGTGTGGGACCCGTACCCCAGTGAGAGTCAGTGTGTGTGGGACCCGTACCCCAGTGAGAGTCAGTGTGTGTGTGGGACCCGTACCCCAGTGAGAGTCAGTGTGTGTGAGAGTCAGTGTGTGTGGGACTCATACCCCAGTGAGAGTCAGTGTGTGTGGGACCTGTACCCCAGTGAGAGTCAGTGTGTGTGGGACTCGTACCCCAGTGAGAGTCAGTGTGTGTGAGAGTCAGTGTGTGTGGGACTCATACCCCAGTGAGAGTCAGTGTGTGTGGGACCGTACCCCAGTGAGAGTCAGTGTGTGTGAGAGTCAGTGTGTGTGGGACTCTTACCCCAGTGAGAGTCAGTGTGTGTGGGACCTGTACCCCAGTGAGAGTCAGTGTGTGTGAGAGTCAGTGTGTGTGAGAGTCAGTGTGTGTGGGACCTGTACCCCAGTGAGAGTCAGTGTGTGTGGGACCTGCACCCCAGTGAGAGTCAGTGTGTGTGGGACCCGTACCCCAGTGAGAGTCAGTGTGTGTAAGACCCATACCCCAGTGAGAGTCAGTGTGTGTAGGACCCATACCCCAGTGAGAGTCAATGTGTGTGGGACCTGTACCCCAGTGAGAGTCAGTGTGTGTGAGAGTCAGTGTGTGTGGGACCTGTACCCCAGTGAGAGTCAGTGTGTGTGAGAGTCAGTGTGTGTGGGACCTGTACCCCAGTGAGAGTCAGTGTGTGTGGGACCTGTACCCCAGTGAGAGTCAATGTGTGTGAGAGTCAGTGTGTGTGGGACCTGTACCCCAGTGAGAGTCAGTGTGTGTGGGACCTGTACCCCACTGAGAGTCAGTGTGTGTGAGAGTCAGTGTGTGTGGGACCCGTACCCCAGTGAGAGTCAGTGTGTGTGGGATCTGTACCCCAGTGAGAGTCAGTGTGTGTGGGACATGCACCCCAGTGAGAGTCACTGTGTGGGACCCGTACCCCAGTGAGAGTCACTGTGTGGGACCCATACCCCAGTGAGAGTCAGTGTGTGTGGGACCCGTACCCCAGTGAGAGTCAGTGTGTGTGGGCCCCGTACCCCAGTGAGAGTCAGTGTGTGTGGGACCTGTACCCCAGTGAGAGTTAGTGTGTGTGGGACCCATACCCCAGTGAGAGTCAGTGTGTGTGGGCCCTGTACCCCAGTGAGAGTCAGTGTGTGTGGGCCCCGTACCCCAGTGAGAGTCAGTGTGTGTAGGACCCATACCCCAATGAGAGTCAGTGTGTGTAGGACCCATACCCCAGTGAGAGTCAATGTGTGTGGGACCCGTACCCCAGTGAGAGTCAGTGTCTGTGGGACTGTACCCCAGTGAGAGTCAGTGTCTGTGGGACTGTACCCCAGTGAGAGTCAGTGTGTGTGTGACCCGTACCCCAGTGAGAGTCAGTGTGTGTGGGACCCGTACCCCAGTGAGAGTCAGTGTGTGTGGGACCCATACCCCAGTGAGAGTCAGTGTGTGTGGGACATGTACCCCAGTGAGAGTCAGTGTGTGTGGGACCTGTACCCCAGTGAGAGTCAGTGTGTGTGGGACCCGTACCCCAGTGAGAGTCAGTGTGTGTGGGACCCGTACCCCAGTGACATTCACTGGGTGTGGAACCCGTACTCCAGTGAGAGTCAGTGTGTGTGGGACCCGTACCCCAGTGAGACTCAGTGTGTGTGGGACCCGTACCCCAGTGAGACTCAGTGTGTGTGGGACCCGTACCCCAGTGAGAGTCAGTATGTGTGGGTGCTGTATGAAGTGAGGGAGGTCCAACTCACCAGAATGTAATCGGAGGCAGTGTTGTTGCCCCCAACGTTGAATCGCAGGTAGAGGACTTTGATTGCGATACGATGGATTGGAGACACGTTGATGAAGGTGCGGCAGGCTTTGCCCTTGCGGTAGGGCTGCACAGGGCTGACGATGGTGCCCTGGGGCCCGTACAACTGTACATCGCATTCTGCAAAAAGGATTAAAATCAACGCCTGGGGAATTTGATTCCTCCTCAAGCTCGCACCCTTGTAACGTCTGTCCGCCCCACCGGATTACAGAGCTGGCAGCTCCAGCGCTTACGGAAATTAATCAGAGCAGCGTAGGAAGAGGAGGCCATTCAGCCCTCCAGCCCACTCCTCCATTCAGTAGGTCACAGCCGATCTGTAGCTCGGTCCAAGTTACCGTTCTTTGTTCCGTAACCTTTTATACTCTTCGCCAACAAAATTCTATCAATCTGAGTTTTGTGATTTTCAATTGACCCACAGCATTCACAGCTTTTTGCGGGAGATTCCCACTGCCCTTTGTGTGAAGTATTTCCTGACATCACCCTGAACGGCCTGGCTCTAATTTTAAGGTTCTGCCCCCTTGCGCTGGACTCCCTCAGTACTGCCCCTCCGACAGTTCGGCACTCCCTCCGGCAGTGCGGCGCTCCCTCAGTACTGCCCCTCCGACAGTGCAGCACTCCCTCAGTACTGCCCCTCCGACAGTGCGGCGCTCCCTCAGTACTGCCCCTCCGACAGTGCGGCACTCCCTCAGTACTGCCCCTCCGACAGTGCAGCGCTCCCTCAGTACTGCCCCTCCGACAGTGCGGTGCTCCCTCAATACTGCACCTCCGACAGTGCGGTGCCCCCTCAATACTGCCCCTCCGACAGTGCGGTGCTCCCTCAGTGTTGCCCCTCCGACAGTGCAGCGCTCCCTCAGTACTGTCCCTCCGACAGTGCGGCACTCCCTCAGTACTGCCCCTCCGACAGTGCGGCACTCCCTCAGTACTGCCCCTCCGACAGTGCAGCGCTCCCTCAGTACTGCCCCTCCGACAGTGCGGTGCTCCCTCAATACTGCCCCTCCGACAGTGCGGTGCTCCCTCAATACTGCCCCTCCGACAGTGCGGTGCTCCCTCAGTGTTGCCCCTCCGACAGTGCAGCGCTCCCTCAGTACTGTCCCTCCGACAGTGCGGCACTCCCTCAGTACTGCCCCTCCGACAGTGCAGCGCTCCCTCAGTACTGCCCCTCCGACAGTGCGGCACTCCCTCAGTACTGCCCCTCCGACAGTGCGGTGCTCCCTCAATACTGCCCCTCCGACAGTGCAGTGCTCCCTCAGTGTTGCCCCTCCGACAGTGCAGCGCTCCCTCAATACTGTCCCTCCGACAGTGCGGCACTCCCTCAGTACTGCCCCTCCAACAGTGCAGCGCTCCCTCAGTACTGCCCCGCCGACAGTGCGGCACTCCCTCAGTACTGCCCCTCCGACAGTGCAGCGCTCCCTCAGTACTGCCCCTCCGACAGTGCGGCACTCCCTCAGTACTGCCCCTCCGACAGTGCAGCACTCCCTCAGTACTGCCCCTCCGACAGTGCAGCACTCCCTCAGTACTGCCCCTCCGACAGTGCAGCGCTCCCTCAGTACTGCCCCTCCGACAGTGCGGCACTCCCTCAGTACTGCCCCTCCGACAGTGCAGCACTCCCTCAGTACTGCCCCTCCGACAGTGCAGCACTCCCTCAGTACTGCCCCTCCGACAGTGCAGCGCTCCCTCAGTACTGCCCCTCCGACAGTGCGGCACTCCCTCAGTACTGCTCCTCTGACAGTGCAGCGCTCCCTCAGTACTATCCCTCCGACAGTGCGGCACTCCCTCAGTGCTGCCCCTCCGACAGTGCAGCGCTCTCTCAGTGTTGCCCCTCCGACAGTGCAGCGCTCCCTCAGTACTGCCCCTCCGACATTGCAACGCTCCCTCAGTACTGTCCCTCCGACAGCACGGCGCTCTCTCAGTACTGCCCCTCCGACAGTGCGGCGCTCCCTCAGTACTGCCCCTCCGACAGTGCAGCACTCCCTCAGTACTGCCCCTCCGACAGTGCGGCACTCCCTCAGTACTGCTCCTCCGGCAGTGCGGCGCTCCCTCAGTACTGTCCCTCCGACAGCACGGCGCTCTCTCAGTGTTGTCCCTCCGACAGTGCAGCGCTCCCTCAGTACTGCCCCTCCGACAGTGCAGCGCTCCCTCAGTACTGACCCTCCGACAGTGCAACGCTCCCTCAGTATTGCCCCTCCGACAGCACGGCGCTCCCTCAGTACTGCCCGCCCCTCTGACAGTGCGGCACTCCCTCAGTACTGCCCCTCTGACAGTGCGGCACTCCCTCAGTACTGCCCCTCTGACAGTGCGGCGCTCCCTCAGTACTGCCCCTCTGACAGTGCGGCGCTCCCTCAGTACTGCCCCTCTGACAGTGCGGCGCTCCCTCAGTACTGCCCCTCCGACAGCACGGCGCTCCCTCAGTACTGCCCCTCTGACAGTGCAGCGCTCCCTCAGTACTGCACCGGGTGTGGTACCTGGACTTTGTGCTAATGACTGTGGAATGGGGCTCGACCCATGTCCTGTGACTCACTGAGCCACGGTGATCCTCACAATCCCACACACCCAGCCCCCCATTAGCTGAGCACGTACCCCTATCGTACTGTCGCGGCGAGAGGCTGCTGGTGTACTGGAGGATGGTTCCACCCCCGCTGTGGGTCCGCTGCCTGACCGCCAGGGTGTTGGTGAGAGACGTCAGCCGAAAGCCTCTGATTGCAGAGCAGGTTCTCCAAAACAACCGACGGCCACAAAAAGACAAAGTGTCCCCTGGATGAAAGAAGAGCAGCGACATCGGGAGATCGATACCGACAACATTTACCCTCCAAATTCACATGTCGACGTGGCAATTATTACCCTGCCCATGAAGGCACCAACTCTCACTGGGGTACGGTCCCACACACACTGACTCTCACTGGGGGACAGTCCCACACACACTGACTCTCACTGGGGTACGGGTCCCACACACACTGACTCTCACTGGGGTACGGGTCCCACACACACTGACTCTCACTGGGGTACGGGTCCCACACACACTGACTCTCACTGGGGTACGGGTCCCACACACACTGACTCTCACTGGGGTACGGGTCCCACACACACTGACTCTCACTGGGGTACGGGTCCCACACACACTGACTCTCACTGGGGGACAGTCCCACACACACTGACTCTCACTGGGGTACGGGTCCCACACACACTGACTCTCACTGGGGTACGGGTCCCACACACACTGACTCTCACTGGGGTACGGGTCCCACACACACTGACTCTCACTGGGGTACGGGTCCCACACACACTGACTCTCACTGGGGTACGGGTCCCTCACACACTGACTCTCACTGGGGTACGGGTCCCTCACACACTGACTCTCACTGGGGTACGGGTCCCACACACACTGGCTCTCACTGGGGTATGGGTCCCACACACACTGACTCTCACTGGGGTATGGGTCCCACACACACTGACTCTCACTGGGGTACGGGTCCCACACACACTGACTCTCACTGGGGTACGGGTCCCACACACACTGATTCTCACTGGGGTATGGGTCCCACACACACTGACTCTCACTGGGGGACAGTCCCACACACACTGACTCTCACTGGGGTACGGGTCCCACACACACTGATTCTCACTGTGGTATGGGTCCCACACACACTGACTCTCACTGGGGGACAGTCCCACACACACTGACTCTCACTGGGGTACAGTCCCACACACACTGACTCTCACTGGGGTATGGGTCCCACACACACTGACTCTCACTGGGGTACGGTCCCACACACACTGACTCTCACTGGGGTATGGGTCCCACACACACTGACTCTCACTGGGGTACGGGTCCCACACACACTGACTCTCACTGGGGGACAGTCCCACACACACTGACTCTCACTGGGGTACGGGTCCCAGACACACTGACTCTCACTGGGGTACGGGTCCCACACACACTGATTCTCACTGGGGTACAGGTCGCACACACACTGACTCTCACTGGGGTACAGGTCCCACACACACTGACTCTCACTGGGGTAAGGGTCCCACACACACTGACTCTCACTGGGGTACAGGTCCCACACACACTGACTCTCACTGGGGTACGGGTCCCACACACACTGACTCTCACTGGGGTACATGTCCCACACACACTGACTCTCACTGGGGTATGGGTCCCATACACACTGACTCTCATTGGGGTATGGGTCCCACACGCACTGACTCTCACTGGGGTACGGGTCCCACACGCACTGACTCTCACTGGGGTACGGGTCCCACACACACTGACTCTCACTGGGGTACGGGTCCCACACGCACTGACTCTCACTGGGGTACGGGTCCCACACACACTGATTCTCATTGGGGTATGGGTCCCACACACACTGACTCTCACTGGGGTACGGGTCCCACACACACTGATTCTCACTGGGGTATGGGTCCCACACACACTGACTCTCACTGGGGTACGGTCCCACACACACTGACTCTCACTGGGGTATGGGTCCCACACACACTGACTCTCACTGGGGTACAGGTCCCACACACACTGACTCTCACTGGGGTACGGGTCCCACACACACTGACTCTCACTGGGGTACGGGTCCCACACGCACTGGCTCTCACTGGGGTACGGGTCCCACACACACTGACTCTCACTGGGGTGCATGTCCCACACACACTGACTCTCACTGGGGTACGGGTCCCACACACACTGACTCTCACTGGGGTACGGGTCCCACACACACTGACTCTCACTGGGGGACAGTCCCACACACACTGACTCTCACTGGGGTACAGTCCCACACACACTGACTCTCACTGGGGTACGGTCCCACACACACTGACTCTCACTGGGGTACAGTCCCACACACACTGACTCTCACTGGGGGACGGGTCCCACACACACTGACTCACTGGGGGACGGGTCCCACACACACTGACTCTCACTGGGGTACAGGTCCCACACACACTGACTCTCACTGGGGTACAGGTCCCACACACACTGACTCTCACTGGGGTACAGGTCCCACACACACTGACTCTCACTGGGGTACGGGTCCCACACACACTGACTCTCACTGGGGTACGGGTCCCACACACACTGACTCTCACTGGGGTACAGGTCCCACACACACTGACTCACTGGGGGACGGGTCCTACAGGCACTGATTCACTTGCGCGCATGGCTCTCCTTGCGTAAATCTCCTCCACCAACTTCCCCCCGGCCTTGCCCCACCACTTTAATGGGTAGCTTCTGAGAGTTTTCGTCAGTGTGGAGTGTCTCTAACAGGATAAGGCTACGATGGGCTCTTACGCATGCTGCAGTTCAACGAGCTGGACAGAACGCGGATGGTGATGACCTCGTCCAGTGGGCGAACAATGGTGACCAGGCACTCCCTGCCCTGCAGGCTGGTTAGGTTCAGAGTCCCTGACTCTCTCAGGACCAGCGACCCACACGCACCTGGAACAAAGCGCAAGATCATCAGTGTCACTGCGCATCTCGGGGCCTAGGTGGTGCAGAGAGAGTGACAGTGTCGAGGGAGCTTTACTCTGTATCTAACCCTGTGCTGTACCTGCCCTGAGTGTTTGATGGGACAGTGTAGAGGGAGCTTTACTCTGTATCTAACCCCCTGTACCTGCCCTGGGAGTGTTTGATGGGACAGTGTAGAGGGAGCTTTACTCTGTATCTAACCCCCTGTACCTGCCCTGGGAGTGTTTGATGGGACAGTGTAGAGGGAGCTTTACTCTGTATCTAACCCCCTGTACCTGCCCTGGGAGTGTTTGATGGGACAGTGCAGAGGGAGCTTTACTCTGTATCTAACCCCCTGTACCTGCCCTGGGAGTGTTTGATGGGACAGTGTAGAGGGAGCTTTACTCTGTATCTAACCCCATGCTGTACCTGCCCTGGGAGTGTTTGATGGGACAGTGTAGAGGGAGCTTTACTCTGTATCTGACCCCCTGTACCTGCCCTGGGAGTGTTTGATGGGACAGTGTAGAGGGAGCTTTACTCTGTATCTAACCCGTGCTGTACCTGCCCTGGGAGTGTTTGATGGGACAGTGTAGAGGGAGCTTTACTCTGTATCTGACCCCCTGTACCTGCCCTGGGAGTGTTTGATGGGACAGTGTAGAGAGAGCTTTACTCTGTATCTAACCTGTGCTGTACCTGCCCTGGGAGTGTTTGATGGGACAGTGTAGAGGGAGCTTTACTCTGTATCTAACCTGTGCTGTACCTGCCCTGGGAGTGTTTGATGGGACAGTGTAGAAGGAGCTTTACTCTGTATCTAACCCCCTGTACCTGCCCTGGGAGTGTTTGATGGGACAGTGTAGAGGGAGCTTTACTCTGTATCTAACCCCCTGTACCTGCCCTGGAAGTGTTTGATGGGACAGTGTAGAGGGAGCTTTACTCTGTATCTAACCCCGTGTACCTGCCCTGGGAGTGTTTGATGGGATAGTGTAGAGGGAGCTTTACTCTGTATCTAACCCCGTGCTGTACCTGCCCTGGGAGTGTTTGATGGGACAGTGTAGAGGGAGCTTTACTCTGTATCTAACCCCCTGTACCTGCCCTGGGAGTGTTGCACGGTGGGTTAGAATGGGTCAGTGATGTGTTGTGAGTACGTAACTGGTATCCTCGGTGTTTTGATCCCTTGAGTCTTTAGCCAGTGTGGTTGGGTCTGTCACCGTCCTGGGTTTTTGTGGTACAGCTGGGCGGCTAATGAAGGCTGTGGGAGCCCCCGGCACGGCTGGTGTGTGGGTCGGGCAGGGCCCTGTGTCACAAGGCTCCGTGGTGGCGAGCTTGGTCAGATGGTCACAGAAGGCGTCCAGCACGTTCTCGGTCGAGTCCAGATTGATGCAGAACAGCTGCCGGTGTCGGGTCCCAAGCCCGCAGGAAACGGAGCACTGGGAAAGGGAACAATTCACAGCCTGAAACCTACAGAGTCACCCCGACATCTCCTCAACCTCACCCCCTCCTCAACCCCACCCCCCTCAACCCCACCCCGCCCCCTCCTCAACCCCACCCCCCTCCTCAACCCCACCCCCCTCAACCCAACCCAACCCCACCCCCCCTCAACCCAACCCCACCCCCCCTCAACCCAACCCCACCCCCCCTCAACCCAACCCCACCCCCCCTCAACCCAACCCCCTCAAACCAACCCCACCCCCCTCAACCCAACCCCACCTCCCCCTCAACCCAACCCCACCTCCCCCTCAACCCAACCCCACCCACTCCTCAACCTCGCCCCCCCCTCAACCCAACCCCCCCTCAAACCAACCTCACCCCCTCCTCAACCCCACCCCGCCCCCTCCTCAACCCAACCCCACCCCCCCCTCAACCCAACCCCCTCCTCAACCCCACCCCCCTCAACACAACCCCACCCCCTCCTCAACCCCACCCCCCTCAACCCAACCCCACCCCCTCCTCAAACCCGCCCCCCCTCAAACCAACCCCACCCCCCCTCAACCCAACCCCACCTCCCCCTCAACCCCACCCCCTCCTCAACCCCGCCCCCTCCTCAACCCAACCCCCCTCAACCCAACCCCACCCCCTCCTCAACCCCAACCCCTCAACCCAACCCCACCCCCTCCTCAACCCCGCCCCCCCCCTCAACCCAACCCCGCCCCCCCCTCAACCCAACCCCACCTCAACCCAACCTCATCCCCCCCTCAACCTCACCCCCTCCTCAACCTCACCCCCTCCTCAACCCCACCCCCCCTCAACCCCAACCCCCTCAACCCCAACCCCCTCAACCCAACCCCACCCCCTCCTCAACCCAACCCCACCCCCCCCTCAACCCCACCCCCTCAACCCAACCCCACCCCCTCCTCAACCCAACCCTACCCCCTCCTCAACCCAACCCCACCCCCTCCTCAACCCAACCCCACCCCCTCCTCCTCAACCCAACCCCACCCCCTCCTCAACCCAACCCCACCCTCTCCTCAACTCAACCCCACCCCCTCCTCAACCCCACCCCCCACCCAACCCAACCCCACCCCCCTCAACCCCAACCCCACCCCCTCCTCAACCTCGCCCCCCCCTCAACCCAACCCCACCCTCAACCCAACCCCACTCCCTCCTCAACCCTACCCCCTCCTCAACCCCACCCCCTCCTCAACCCAACCCCACCTCAACCCAGCTCCACCCTCAATACCGCCCCCTCCTCAACTCCACCCCCTCCTCAACCCAACCCCGCCCTCTCCTCAATCCCGCCCCCTCCTCAACCCAACCCCAACGCCACCCTCAACCCTACCCAACCTCTCCCTCAACCCCACATTCTCCCTCCCTCAAATCCAACTTCATTTTTTAAGAAAGGTGGGAGAGAAACGAGGAAATAATAGATTTGTTAATCTACTATCTGTTGTGGGGAAGTTATTAGAATCTACAATTAAGGACAGAGTGACTGAGCACTTGGAGAAATGAGCTGATTAGAGAGAGCCAGCATGGAATTGTAAAGGGTGGGTCATGTCTAACAAACCTAATTGAATGTTTGAGAAAGTAACTAAAATAGTAGACCAGGAGAATGTCTATCGATGGAGTTTATATGGACTTCCAGAAGGCATTCGATAAGGTTCCAGATCGGAGGCTGTTGGCTAAAATGAAAGCTCATGGAATGGAAGGCAAATGATTGACCTGGTTCGGAGATTGGTTGGGTGGTACGAGACACGGGGGCTGAAATTGCCCCTTCTCTTAAGGGCTGTTACCACCGGTAATCAGTGGCCATGCTGCGGAGTGCGATGGCCGCCATTTTGGAAATTCCCCTCCTGCGGTATCCCGGCAGTAACCCGCTGTTCCTGCTCCACTGCTGCCAATCCGTCCTAAGTGCGTCATCAGAGCGCGCACTGCTGATGTCCCCCCGCCGGTGAACTTCCACCGAAAAAAATCTTGCTGCTTATTCTGCCGGTGCAGTGAGGCTGTAGTCCTTCGAAAATGGCAGTGACGGCTCCCGTTAAAGGGAAGAACCTATTGCTGCTGCCGCCACGGATTTTTTTTTTGTCTGCCGACTGCCATGTTGGGCCGACAATTATTGCCCCGGGTTCAGCTGGGCCGCCAACAGGCAGCCTGACACCGCCAACGATGTCTCCGCAAGATCCTGCAAATCCCCCGGGAGGACAGACGCACCAACGTTAACGTCCTCGATCTGGCCAACATCCCCAGCATCGAAGCACTGACCACACTCGACCAGCTCCGCTGGGCAGGGCCACATCGTCCGCATGTCCCCCAGACACGAGACTCCCAAAGTAAACGATCTACTCGGAACTCCAACACGGCAAGCAAGCCCCAGGTGGCAGAGGAAATGGTTGAAGGACACCCTCAAAGCCTCCTTGATAAAGTACCTGGGAGTCGCTGGCCAAAGACCGCCCTAAGTGGAGGAAGTGCATCCGGGAGGGCGCTGAGCACTTCGAGTCTCGTCGCCGAGAGCGTGCAGAAACCAAGCGCAGGCAGCGGAAGGAGCGTGCGGCAAACCAGTCCCACCCTCCCCTTCCCCCAACCACTGTCTGTCCCACCTGTGACAGGGACTGTAATTCCTGTATTGGACTGTTCGGCCACCTGAGAACTCACTATGAGAGTGGAAGCAAGTCTTCCTCGATTTCAAGGGGCTGCCGATGATATTTATTAATGATTTACATAACACACTAGAGAGCCATATCGACAAGTTTGCTGATGACACAAAATTCATGTCATAGTAAGTAGATGGGAGCATAAATTTACAAAGAGACTTCGATAGATTGGGCAAAACTGTGGCAGATGGATTTCAACACAGGCAAGTGTGAGGTCATCCATTTTGGACCAAGAACAGACACTGACCTGGGACCAGTCCCGGGGATTCCAGCCGAATGGGCACTTGCTGACGACACATGGGACGACGGACAGCGGTTCCTCTGCCCCCGCGCACAACATCTTTGTCACTTCCACATCTGTCCCGTTGTGGAGCTGGACGCAGGCCACGCGCCTCTCGGCCAGGCCCTTCCCACAAACCACCGAACACCGTCCGGGCTCCCAAACTCGCCACCTGTCCGGCAGAGGCACACAGTGACCCAGTGTTCCGCCTCAAGCCCAGTGTTCTCCTCCCTCCATCCACCATCCTTCCCTCCACCAGTGAGAGTCCCTGTGTGTGGGACTGTACCCCAGTGAGAGTCAGTGTGTGTGGGACTGTACCCCAGTGAGAGTCAGTGTGTGTGGGACCCTTACCCCAGTGAGAGTCAGTGTGTGTGGGACTGTACCCCAGTGAGAGTCAGTGTGTGTGGGACTGTACCCCAGTGAGAGTCAGTGTGTGTGGGACCTGTACCCCAGTGAGTGTCAGTGTGTGTGGGACCTGTACCCCAGTGAGAGTCCCTGTGTGTGTGGGACCTGTACCCCAGTGAGTGTCAGTGTGTGTGGGACCTGTACCCCAGTGAGAGTCAGTGTGTGTGGGACCTGTACCCCAGTGAGTGTCAGTGTGTGTGGGACCTGTACCCCAGTGAGAGTCAGTGTGTGTGGGACCCGTACCCCAGTGAGTGTCAGTGTGTGTGGGACCTGTACCCCAGTGAGAGTCAGTGTGTGTGGGACCCATACCCCAGTGAGAGTCAGTGTGTGTGGGACCTGTACCCCAGTGAGTGTCAGTGTGTGTGGGACCTGTACCCCAGTGAGAATCAGTGTGTGTGGGACCTGTACCCCAGGGAGAGTCAGTGTGTGTGGGACCTGTACCCCAGTGAGAATCAGTGTGTGTGGGACTGTACCCCAGTGAGAGTCAGTGTGTGTGGGACCCGTACCCCAGTGAGAGTCAGTGTGTGTGGGACCTGTACCCCAGTGAGAATCAGTGTGTGTGGGACTGTACCCCAGTGAGAGTCAGTGTGTGTGGGACTGTACACCAGTGAGAGTCAGTATGTGTGGGACCGTACCTCAGTGAGAGTCAGTGTGTGTGGGACCTGTACCCCAATGAGAATCAGTGTGTGTGGGACTGTACCCCAGTGAGAGTCCCTGTGTGTGGGACCCGTACCCCAGTGAGAGTCAGTGTGTGTGGGACTGTACCCCAGTGAGAGTCAATGTGTGTGGGACCCGTACCCCAGTGAGAGTCAGTGTGTGTGGGACTGTACCCCAGTGAGAGTCAATGTGTGTGGGACCCGTACCCCAGTGAGAGTCAGTGTGTGTGGGACCCGTACCCCAGTGAGAGTCAGTGTGTGTGGGACCCGTACCCCAGTGAGAGTCAGTGTGTGTGGGACCCGTACCCCAGTGAGAGTCAGTGGGTGTGGGACTGTACCCCAGTGAGAGTCAGTGTGTGTGGGACCCGTACCCCAGTGAGAGTCAGTGTGTGTGGGACTGTACCCCAGTGAGAGTCCCTGTGTGTGGGACCCGTACCCCAGTGAGAGTCAGTGTGTGTGGGACCCATACCCCAGTGAGAGCCAGTGTGTGTGGGACCCGTACCCCAGTGAGAGTCAATGTGTGTGGGACCCGTACCCCAGTGAGAGTCAGTGTGTGTGGGACACGTACCCCAGTGAGAGTCAGTGTGTATGGGACTGTATCCCAGTGAGATTCAGTGTATGTGGGACCCGTACCCCAGTGAGAGTCAGTGTGTGTGGGACCCATATCCCAGTGAGAGTCAGTGTGTGTGGGACCCATACCCCAGTGAGAGTCAGTGTGTGTGGGACCCGTACCCCAGTGAGACTCAGTGTGTGTGGAACCCATACCCTAGTGAGAGTCAGTGTGTGTGGGACCTGTACCCCAGTGAGAGTCAGTGTGTGTGGGACTGTACCCCAGTGAGAGTCAGTGTGTGTGGGACCCATACCCCAGTGAGAGTCAGTGTGTGTGGGACCCGTACCCCAGTGAGAGTCAGTGTGTGTGGAACCCGTACCCCAGTGAGAGTCAGTGTGTGTGGGACCTGTACCCCAATGAGAATCAGTGTGTGTGGGACTGTACCCCAGTGAGAGTCCCTGTGTGTGGGACCCGTACCCCAGTGAGAGTCAATGTGTGTGGGACCCATACCCCAGTGAGAGTCAGTGTGTGTGGGACTGTACCCCAGTGAGAGTCAATGTGTGTGGGACCCGTACCCCAGTGAGAGTCAGTGTGTGTGGGACTGTACCCCAGTGAGAGTCAATGTGTGTGGGACCCGTACCCCAGTGAGAGTCAGTGTGTGTGGGACCCGTACCCCAGTGAGAGTCAGTGTGTGTGGGACCCGTACCCCAGTGAGAGTCAGTGTGTGTGGGACCCGTACCCCAGTGAGAGTCAGTGGGTGTGGGACTGTACCCCAGTGAGAGTCAGTGTGTGTGGGACCCGTACCCCAGTGAGAGTCAGTGTGTGTGGGACTGTACCCCAGTGAGAGTCCCTGTGTGTGGGACCCGTACCCCAGTGAGAGTCAGTGTGTGTGGGACCCATACCCCAGTGAGAGCCAGTGTGTGTGGGACCCGTACCCCAGTGAGAGTCAATGTGTGTGGGACCCGTACCCCAGTGAGAGTCAGTGTGTGTGGGACCCGTACCCCAGTGAGAGTCAATGGGTGTGGGACTGTACCCCAGTGAGAGTCAGTGTGTGTGGGACACGTACCCCAGTGAGAGTCAGTGTGTATGGGACTGTATCCCAGTGAGATTCAGTGTATGTGGGACCCGTACCCCAGTGAGAGTCAGTGTGTGTGGGACCCATATCCCAGTGAGAGTCAGTGTGTGTGGGACCCATACCCCAGTGAGAGTCAGTGTGTGTGGGACCCGTACCCCAGTGAGAGTCAGTGTGTGTGGAACCCGTACCCCAGTGAGAGTCAGTGTGTGTGGGACCTGTACCCCAATGAGAATCAGTGTGTGTGGGACTGTACCCCAGTGAGAGTCCCTGTGTGTGGGACCCGTACCCCAGTGAGAGTCAATGTGTGTGGGACCCATACCCCAGTGAGAGTCAGTGTGTGTGGGACTGTACCCCAGTGAGAGTCAATGTGTGTGGGACCCGTACCCCAGTGAGAGTCAGTGTGTGTGGGACTGTACCCCAGTGAGAGTCAATGTGTGTGGGACCCGTACCCCAGTGAGAGTCAGTGTGTGTGGGACCCGTACCCCAGTGAGAGTCAGTGTGTGTGGGACCCGTACCCCAGTGAGAGTCAGTGTGTGTGGGACCCGTACCCCAGTGAGAGTCAGTGGGTGTGGGACTGTACCCCAGTGAGAGTCAGTGTGTGTGGGACCCGTACCCCAGTGAGAGTCAGTGTGTGTGGGACTGTACCCCAGTGAGAGTCCCTGTGTGTGGGACCCGTACCCCAGTGAGAGTCAGTGTGTGTGGGACCCATACCCCAGTGAGAGCCAGTGTGTGTGGGACCCGTACCCCAGTGAGAGTCAATGTGTGTGGGACCCGTACCCCAGTGAGAGTCAGTGTGTGTGGGACCCGTACCCCAGTGAGAGTCAATGGGTGTGGGACTGTACCCCAGTGAGAGTCAGTGTGTGTGGGACACGTACCCCAGTGAGAGTCAGTGTGTATGGGACTGTATCCCAGTGAGATTCAGTGTATGTGGGACCCGTACCCCAGTGAGAGTCAGTGTGTGTGGGACCCATATCCCAGTGAGAGTCAGTGTGTGTGGGACCCATACCCCAGTGAGAGTCAGTGTGTGTGGGACCCGTACCCCAGTGAGACTCAGTGTGTGTGGAACCCATACCCTAGTGAGAGTCAGTGTGTGTGGGACCCATACCCCAGTGAGAGTCAGTGTGTGTGGGACTGTACCCCAGTGAGAGTCAGTGTGTGTGGGACCCATACCCCAGTGAGAGTCAGTGTGTGTGGGACCCGTACCCCAGTGAGAGTCAGTGTGTGTGGAACCCATACCCCAGTGAGAGTCAGTGTGTGTGGAACCCATACCCCAGTGAGAGTCAGTGTATGTGGGACCCGTACCCCAGTGAGAGTCAGTGTGTGTGGGACCCATATCCCAGTGAGAGTCAGTGTGTGTGGGACCCATATCCCAGTGAGAGTCAGTGTGTGTGGGACCCATACCCCAGTGAGAGTCAGTGTGTGTGGGACTGTACCCCAGTGAGAGTCAGTGTGTGTGGGACCCGTACCCCAGTGAGACTCAGTGTGTGTGGGACCCGTACCCCAGTGAGAGTCAGTGTGTGTGGAACCCATATCCCAGTGAGAGTCAGTGTGTGTGGAACCCATACCCCAGTGAGAGTCAGTGTGTGTGGAACCCGTACCCCAGTGAGAGTCAGTGTGTGTGGAACCCGTACCCCAGTGAGAGTCAGTGTGTGTGGGACCCGTACCCCAGTGAGAGTCAGTGTGTGTGGAACCCGTACCCCAGTAAGAGTCAGTGTGTGTGGGACCCATACCCCAGTGAGAGTCAGTGTGTGTGGAACCCGTACCCCAGTGAGAGTCAGTGTGTGTGGGACCCGTACCCCAGTGAGAGTCAGTGTGTGTGGGACCCGTACCCCAGTGAGAGTCAGTGTGTGTGGGACCCCTACCCCAGTGAGAGTCAGTGTGTGTGGGACCCGTACCCCAGTGAGAGTCAGTGTGTGTGGGACTGTACCCCAGTGAGAGTCAGTGTGTGTGGGACCTGTACCCCAGTGAGAGTCAGTGTCTGTGGGACCCGTACCCCAGTGAGAGTCAGTGTGTGTGGGACCTGTACCCCAGTGAGAGTCAGTGTGTGTGGGACTGTACCCCAGTGAGAGTCAGTGTGTGTGGGACCTGTACCCCAGTGAGAGTCAGTGTCTGTGGGACCCGTACCCCAGTGAGAGTCAGTGTGTGTGGGACCTGTACCCCAGTGAGAGTCAGTGTGCGTGGGACTGTACCCCAGTGAGAGTCAGTGTGTGTGGGACCCGTACCCCAGTGAGAGTCAGTGTATGTGGGACCCATACCCCAGTGAGAGTCAGTGTGTGTGGGACACGTACCCCAGTGAGAGTCAGTGTGTATGGGACTGTATCCCAGTGAGAGTCAGTGTATGTGGGACCCGTACCCCAGTGAGAGTCAGTGTGTGTGGGACCCATATCCCAGTGAGAGTCAGTGTGTGTGGGACCCATACCCCAGTGAGAGTCAGTGTGTCTGGGACACGTCACCCAGTGAGAGTCAGTGTGTATGGGACTGTATCCCAGTGAGATTCAGTGTATGTGGGACCCGTACCCCAGTGAGAGTCAGTGTGTGTGGGACCCATATCCCAGTGAGAGTCAGTGTGTGTGGGACCCATACCCCAGTGAGAGTCAGTGTGTGTGGGACCCGTACCCCAGTGAGACTCAGTGTGTGTGGAACCCATACCCGAGTGAGAGTCAGTGTGTGTGGGACCTGTACCCCAGTGAGAGTCAGTGTGTGTGGGACTGTACCCCAGTGAGAGTCAGTGTGTGTGGGACCCATACCCCAGTGAGAGTCAGTGTGTGTGGGACCCGTACCCCAGTGAGAGTCAGTGTGTGTGGAACCCATACCCCAGTGAGAGTCAGTGTGTGTGGGACCTGTACCCCAATGAGAATCAGTGTGTGTGGGACTGTACCCCAGTGAGAGTCAGTGGGTGTGGGACTGTACCCCAGTGAGAGTCAGTGTGTGTGGGACCCGTACCCCAGTGAGAGTCAGTGTGTGTGGGACTGTACCCCAGTGAGAGTCCCTGTGTGTGGGACCCGTACCCCAGTGAGAGTCAGTGTGTGTGGGACCCATACCCCAGTGAGAGCCAGTGTGTGTGGGACCCGTACCCCAGTGAGAGTCAATGTGTGTGGGACCCGTACCCCAGTGAGAGTCAGTGTGTGTGGGACCCGTACCCCAGTGAGAGTCAATGGGTGTGGGACTGTACCCCAGTGAGAGTCAGTGTGTGTGGGACCCGTACCCCAGTGAGAGTCAGTGTATGTGGGACCCATACCCCAGTGAGAGTCAGTGTGTGTGGGACACGTACCCCAGTGAGAGTCAGTGTGTATGGGACTGTATCCCAGTGAGATTCAGTGTATGTGGGACCCGTACCCCAGTGAGAGTCAGTGTGTGTGGGACCCATATCCCAGTGAGAGTCAGTGTGTGTGGGACCCGTACCCCAGTGAGACTCAGTGTGTGTGGAACCCATACCCTCGTGAGAGTCAGTGTGTGTGGGACCCATACCCCAGTGAGAGTCAGTGTGTGTGGGACTGTACCCCAGTGAGAGTCAGTGTGTGTGGGACCCATACCCCAGTGAGAGTCAGTGTGTGTGGGACCCGTACCCCAGTGAGAGTCAGTGTGTGTGGAACCCATACCCCAGTGAGAGTCAGTGTGTGTGGAACCCATACCCCAGTGAGAGTCAGTGTATGTGGGACCCGTACCCCAGTGAGAGTCAGTGTGTGTGGGACCCATATCCCAGTGAGAGTCAGTGTGTGTGGGACCCATATCCCAGTGAGAGTCAGTGTGTGTGGGACCCATACCCCAGTGAGAGTCAGTGTGTGTGGGACTGTACCCCAGTGAGAGTCAGTGTGTGTGGGACCCGTACCCCAGTGAGACTCAGTGTGTGTGGGACCCGTACCCCAGTGAGAGTCAGTGTGTGTGGAACCCATATCCCAGTGAGAGTCAGTGTGTGTGGAACCCATACCCCAGTGAGAGTCAGTGTGTGTGGGACCCGTACCCCAGTGAGAGTCAGTGTGTGTGGAACCCGTACCCCAGTAAGAGTCAGTGTGTGTGGGACCCATATCCCAGTGAGAGTCAGTGTGTGTGGAACCCGTACCCCAGTGAGAGTCAGTGTGTGTGGGACCCGTACCCCAGTGAGAGTCAGTGTGTGTGGGACCCGTACCCCAGTGAGAGTCAGTGTGTGTGGGACCCGTACCCCAGTGAGAGTCAGTGTGTGTGGGACCCCTACCCCAGTGAGAGTCAGTGTGTGTGGGACCCGTACCCCAGTGAGAGTCAGTGTGTGTGGGACTGTACCCCAGTGAGAGTCAGTGTGTGTGGGACCTGTACCCCAGTGAGAGTCAGTGTCTGTGGGACCCGTACCCCAGTGAGAGTCAGTGTGTGTGGGACCTGTACCCCAGTGAGAGTCAGTGTGTGTGGGACTGTACCCCAGTGAGAGTCAGTGTGTGTGGGACCTGTACCCCAGTGAGAGTCAGTGTCTGTGGGACCCGTACCCCAGTGAGAGTCAGTGTGTGTGGGACCTGTACCCCAGTGAGAGTCAGTGTGCGTGGGACTGTACCCCAGTGAGAGTCAGTGTGTGTGGGACCCGTACCCCAGTGAGAGTCAGTGTATGTGGGACCCATACCCCAGTGAGAGTCAGTGTGTGTGGGACACGTACCCCAGTGAGAGTCAGTGTGTATGGGACTGTATCCCAGTGAGAGTCAGTGTATGTGGGACCCGTACCCCAGTGAGAGTCAGTGTGTGTGGGACCCATATCCCAGTGAGAGTCAGTGTGTGTGGGACCCATACCCCAGTGAGAGTCAGTGTGTGTGGGACACGTCACCCAGTGAGAGTCAGTGTGTATGGGACTGTATCCCAGTGAGATTCAGTGTATGTGGGACCCGTACCCCAGTGAGAGTCAGTGTGTGTGGGACCCATATCCCAGTGAGAGTCAGTGTGTGTGGGACCCATACCCCAGTGAGAGTCAGTGTGTGTGGGACCCGTACCCCAGTGAGACTCAGTGTGTGTGGAACCCATACCCGAGTGAGAGTCAGTGTGTGTGGGACCTGTACCCCAGTGAGAGTCAGTGTGTGTGGGACCCATACCCCAGTGAGAGTCAGTGTGTGTGGGACCCGTACCCCAGTGAGAGTCAGTGTGTGTGGAACCCATACCCCAGTGAGAGTCAGTGTGTGTGGGACCTGTACCCCAATGAGAATCAGTGTGTGTGGGACTGTACCCCAGTGAGAGTCAGTGGGTGTGGGACTGTACCCCAGTGAGAGTCAGTGTGTGTGGGACCCGTACCCCAGTGAGAGTCAGTGTGTGTGGGACCCATACCCCAGTGAGAGCCAGTGTGTGTGGGACCCGTACCCCAGTGAGAGTCAGTGTGTGTGGGACCCGTACCCCAGTGAGAGTCAATGGGTGTGGGACTGTACCCCAGTGAGAGTCAGTGTGTGTGGGACCCGTACCCCAGTGAGAGTCAGTGTATGTGGGACCCATACCCCAGTGAGAGTCAGTGTGTGTGGGACACGTACCCCAGTGAGAGTCAGTGTGTATGGGACTGTATCCCAGTGAGATTCAGTGTATGTGGGACCCGTACCCCAGTGAGAGTCAGTGTGTGTGGGACCCATATCCCAGTGAGAGTCAGTGTGTGTGGGACCCATACCCCAGTGAGAGTCAGTGTGTGTGGGACCCGTACCCCAGTGAGACTCAGTGTGTGTGGAACCCATACCCTAGTGAGAGTCAGTGTGTGTGGGACCCATACCCCAGTGAGAGTCAGTGTGTGTGGGACTGTACCCCAGTGAGAGTCAGTGTGTGTGGGACCCATACCCCAGTGAGAGTCAGTGTGTGTGGGACCCGTACCCCAGTGAGAGTCAGTGTGTGTGGAACCCATACCCCAGTGAGAGTCAGTGTGTGTGGAACCCATACCCCAGTGAGAGTCAGTGTATGTGGGACCCGTACCCCAGTGAGAGTCAGTGTGTGTGGAACCCATACCCCAGTGAGAGTCAGTGTATGTGGGACCCGTACCCCAGTGAGAGTCAGTGTGTGTGGGACCCATATCCCAGTGAGAGTCAGTGTGTGTGGGACCCATATCCCAGTGAGAGTCAGTGTGTGTGGGACCCATACCCCAGTGAGAGTCAGTGTGTGTGGGACTGTACCCCAGTGAGAGTCAGTGTGTGTGGGACCCGTACCCCAGTGAGACTCAGTGTGTGTGGGACCCGTACCCCAGTGAGAGTCAGTGTGTGTGGAACCCATATCCCAGTGAGAGTCAGTGTGTGTGGAACCCATACCCCAGTGAGAGTCAGTGTGTGTGGGACCCATACCCCAGTGAGAGTCAGTGTGTGTGGGACCCGTACCCCAGTGAGAGTCAGTGTGTGTGGAACCCGTACCCCAGTAAGAGTCAGTGTGTGTGGGACCCATACCCCAGTGAGAGTCAGTGTGTGTGGAACCCGTACCCCAGTGAGAGTCAGTGTGTGTGGGACCCGTACCCCAGTGAGAGTCAGTGTGTGTGGGACCCGTACCCCAGTGAGAGTCAGTGTGTGTGGGACCCGTACCCCAGTGAGAGTCAGTGTGTGTGGGACCCCTACCCCAGTGAGAGTCAGTGTGTGTGGGACCCGTACCCCAGTGAGAGTCAGTGTGTGTGGGACTGTACCCCAGTGAGAGTCAGTGTGTGTGGGACCTGTACCCCAGTGAGAGTCAGTGTCTGTGGGACCCGTACCCCAGTGAGAGTCAGTGTGTGTGGGACCTGTACCCCAGTGAGAGTCAGTGTGTGTGGGACTGTACCCCAGTGAGAGTCAGTGTGTGTGGGACCTGTACCCCAGTGAGAGTCAGTGTCTGTGGGACCCGTACCCCAGTGAGAGTCAGTGTGTGTGGGACCTGTACCCCAGTGAGAGTCAGTGTGCGTGGGACTGTACCCCAGTGAGAGTCAGTGTGTGTGGGACCCGTACCCCAGTGAGAATCAGTGTATGTGGGACCCATACCCCAGTGAGAGTCAGTGTGTGTGGGACACGTACCCCAGTGAGAGTCAGTGTGTATGGGACTGTATCCCAGTGAGAGTCAGTGTATGTGGGACCCGTACCCCAGTGAGAGTCAGTGTGTGTGGGACCCATATCCCAGTGAAAGTCAGTGTGTGTGGGACCCATACCCCAGTGAGAGTCAGTGTGTGTGGGACCCGTACCCCAGTGAGACTCAGTGTGTGTGGAACCCATACCCTAGTGAGAGTCAGTGTGTGTGGGACCCGTACCCCAGTGAGAGTCAGTGTGTGTGGGACTGTACCCCAGTGAGAGTCAGTGTGTGTGGGACCCATACCCCAGTGAGAGTCAGTGTGTGTGGGACCCGTACCCCAGTGAGAGTCAGTGTGTGTGGAACCCATACCCCAGTGAGAGTCAGTGTGTGTGGAACCCATAACCCAATGAGAGTCAGTGTATGTGTGACCCGTACCCCAGTGAGAGTCAGTGTGTGTGGGACCCATATCCCAGTGAGAGTCAGTGTGTGTGGAACCCGTACCCCAGTGAGAGTCAGTGTGTGTGGGACCCGTACCCCAGTGAGAGTCAGTGTGTGTGGGACCCGTACCCCAGTGAGAGTCAGTGTGTGTGGGACTGTACCCCAGTGAGAGTCAGTGTGTGTGGGACCCATACCCCAGTGAGAGTCAGTGTGTGTGGGACCCATACCCCAGTGAGAGTCAGTGTGTGTGGGACCCATACCCCAGTGAGAGTAAGTTATTGTGGGACCCGTACCCCAGTGAGAGTCAGTGTGTGTGGGACCCATACCCCAGTGAGCGTCAGTGTGTGTGGGACCTGTACCCCAGTGAGAGTCAGTGTGTGTGGGACCCATACCCCAGTGAGAGTCAGTGTATGTGGGACCCATACCCCAGTGAGAGTCAGTGTGTGTGGGACCTGTACCGCAGTGAGAGTCAGTGTGTGTGGGACTGTACCCCAGTGAGAGTCAGTGTGTGTGGGACCCATACCCCAGTGAGAGTCAGTGTGTGTGGGACTGTACCCCAGTGAGAGTCAGTGTGTGTGGGACCCATACCTCAGTGAGAGTCAGTGTGTGTGGGACCCGTACCCCAGTGAGAGTCAGTGTGTGTGGGACCGTACCCCAGTGAGAGTCAGTGTGTGTGGAAGTGGGGGAAAAAAAGTGGAAAAACTCACAGACCTTGGAGGACACGGTTGGAGATTGCAGGGTTCCTGGTCTTCGGGTCGAGGCAAATGAAGACATGCTCTGTCTGGTATCAGCTCTTCCCGCTCCAGCAGAATCTTTGTACAGTACAGGAGCCTGCGCCTGACCCCTCCCCCGCACAGCACGCTGCACGATTCGGGCTGGGACCGCCATCTGCAGCGGAGGGAACGCAAAGGAAAATAGTTACAGGAATCTGCCAGAGACTCGCAGCAGGCAGACTGTGTCCCAGCATTCCACAGTCACAAAGGGGGAAGGATGGAGAAAGTTCAACTCGAGAGTCGAGCGAGAAGATCGCGAGGCGAGATAAGGGAATCCGAGAGTATTACGGTGATAGAAGTCAGAGCAATAGTGAGCCTGCAGAAATTAAATCAGTGGTCCTCATGTTTGCCACATAAAGTAATTGATTGGCTGTAAACGTTTGGGATGTCCTGAAATTGTGAGAAGACCCTATATACTCAACATAACAAAAACAGATTATCTGGTCAGTATCACATTGCTGTGTGTGGGAGCTTGCTGTGCGCAAATTGTCTGCCGCGTTTCCAACATTACAACAGTGACTACACTCCAAAAATACTTCATTGGCTGTAAAGCGCTTTGAGACTTCCAGTGGCCATGAAAGGCGCTATATAAATGCAAGTCTTTCTTTCTTTATAAATGTGAGTGTTTCCTTTCTTGAGAAAGAATTTCTTGACTTAAAAGGGGATAAACTATAGGAATAATCAGAAAATAGCGATGGAGACCAAGCTGTTGGGGAGTTCAATGTTGGGTCAGAGGCTTCGGGGTCGGGGGTGGGGGGTTCGGGGTCGGGGGTGGGGGGTTCGGGGTCGGGGGGGGGGTTCGGGGTCGGGGGTGGGGGGTTCGGGGTCGGGGGTGGGGGGTTCGGGGTCGGGGGTGGGGGGTTCGGGGCCACATCGGGGGGGTTCGGGGTTCGGGGGGGGGGGTTCAGGGCCACATCGGGGGGGTTCAGGGTCGGGGGTTTCGGTGTCGGGGGCGGTTCGGGGTCGGGGGGCGGTTCGGGGTCGGGGGGGCGGTTCGGGTCGGGGGGGCGGTTCGGGTCGGGGGGCTGGTTCGGGTCGGGGGGGCTCGGATGGTTCAGGGTCGGGTCGGGGGGCTTGGGGTCAGGTCGGGGCGCTCGGGGTCGGGGGGTTCGGGTTCAGGGTTCGGTGTTGTGGGGTGTAGTGTTCGGTCGGCGGGCTCTGGATCGGGGGATCCGGGGTCGAGGGTTCGGGGTTCAGGGTTCAGGGTTCAGTGTCGGGGGGTTCGGGTTCGGGGTTCGGGGTTCACGGTCGGGGGGCTCGGGGTCAGGGGTTTTGGGGCTCGGGGTTGAGGGGGCTCGGGGTTGGGGCTGGGTCGGTGGGTTCGGTGTTGTGGGGTGTAGTGTTCGGTCGGCGGGCTCTGGATCGGGGGATCCGGGGTCGGGGGTTCGGTACAAGACGGACGGGTTTATGAGCTGTCCTGACTTTGCTGTTCTGCTGTAACCAGCCTGACACTCTGGGGCCTCAAACTGAAGCCTGTACCTTGGTGGTAACACAGAGGGGTTCACATGGAGACAAAGTACACGGACAGTTTTCCACAGATGAGAAGTCCTTACCTGACAGGACAGGGATCAGAGTTACAGGTCTCCGTGGAAGGTGGCCTTGCTGTGGAGTCACATTCTGAGGCAGCGAGCCGGTGATGCAGACCCCTCTCTATCTTTATGCAATACACGTCACGCTGACGTGCTCCGCCCCCACAGCTAACGTTACACGGACCGAACTCATGGACGTCCCACCTTTCAAACAGCAAATGACAAGAGTTACAACCACCATCACAGCCAGGACGGGAAATACAAGCCAGAGTCATGCTCCAGAACACTCGCCTGCTGCACTGTGTGTGAGCGTCTTTGGCACAGACTTTAATTCATTCTCGGGGTGTGAGCAGAGCTGGCCATCCCCGAGTTACCTGAGGGACAACTGAGCAGCTTGCTAGGACACTTCAGAGGGCAGTAAGAGTCAACCATTTTGGTGTGGGACTGGAGTCACCTATAGGCCCACATTGGGTAAGGGTGGCAGGTTTCCTTCCCTAAAGGACATAAGTCAACAAGTTGGGTTTTTAACAACAATCCGACAGCTTCATGGTCACTTTTACTGTACCTGCCCTGGGAGTGTTTGATGGGGACAGTGCAGAGGGAGCTTTACTCTGTATCTAACACCCTGTACCTGCCCTGGGAGTGTTTGATGGGACAGTGTAGAGGGAGCTTTACTCTGTATCTAACCCCCTGTACCTGCCCTGGGAGTGTTTGATGGGGACAGTGTAGAAGGAGCTTTACTCTGTATCTAACTAACCCCCTGTACCTGCCCTGGGAGTGTTTGATGGGACAGTGTAGAGGGAGCTTTACTCTGTATCTAACCCCCTGTACCTGCCCTGGGAGTGTTTGATGGGGACAGTGTAGAAGGAGCTTTACTCTGTATCTAACTAACCCCCTGTACCTGCCCTGGGAGTGTTTGATGGGACAGTGCAGAGGGAGCTTTACTCTGTATCTAACCCGTGCTGTACCTGCCCTGGGACTGTGTAATTGGACAGTGTAGAGGGAGCTTTACTCTGTATCTAACCACCTGTACCTGCCCTGGGAGTGTGTGATGGGACAGCGTTGAGGGAGCTTTACTCTGTATCTAACCCCCTGTACCTGCCCTGGGAGTGTTTGATGGGACAGTGTAGAGGGAGCTTTACTCTGTATCTAACCCCGTGCTGTACCTGCCCTGGGAGTGTGTAATGGGACAGTGCAGAGGGAGCTTTACTCTGTATCGAACCCCGTGCTGTACCTGCCCTGGGAGTGTTTGATGTGACAGTGTAGAGGGAGCTTTACTCTGTATCTAACCCCCTGTACCTGCCCTGGGAGTGTTTGATGGGACAGTGTAGAGGGAGCTTTACTCTGTATCTAACCCCGTGCTGTACCTGCCCTGGGAGTGTTTGATGGGACAGTGTAGAGGGAGCTTTACTCTGTATCTAACCCTCTGTACCTGCCCTGGGAGTGTTTGATGGGGCAGTGTAGAGGGAGCTTTACTCTGTATATAACCCCGTGCTGTACCTGGCCTGGTAGTGTTTGATGGGACAGTGTTAAGGGAGCTTTACTCTGTATCTAACCACGTGCTGTACCTGCCCTGGGAGTGTTTGATGGGACAGTGTAGAGGGAGCTTTACTCTGTATCTAGCCCCGTGCTGTATCTGCCCTGGGAGAGTTTGATGGGACAGTGTAGAGAGAGCTTTACTCTGTATCTAACCCCGTGCTGTACCTGCCCTGGGAGTGTTTGATGGGACAGTGTAGAGGGAGCTTTACTCTGTATCTAACACCCTGTACCTGCCCTGGGAGTGTTTGATGGGACTGTGTAGAGGGAGCTTTACTCTGTATCTAACCCCGTGCTGTACCTGCCCTGGGAGTGTTTGATGGGACAGTGCAGAGGGAGCTTTACTCTGTATCTAACTCCGTGCTGTACCTGCCCTGGGAGTGTTTGATGGGACAGTGTAGAGGGAGCTTTACTCTGTATCTAACCCGTGCTGTACCTGCCCTGGGAGTGTTTGATGGGACAGTGTAGAGGGAGCTTTACTCTGTATCTAACTCCTGTACCTGCCCTGGGAGTGTTTGATGGGACAGTGTAGAGGGAGCTTTACTTTGTATCTAACCCCCTGTACCTGCCCTGGGAGTATTTGATACGACAGTGTAGAGGGAGCTTTACTCTGTATCTAGCCCCGTGCTGTATCTGCCCTGGGAGTGTTTGATGGGACAGTGTAGAGGGAGCTTTACTCTGTACCTAACCCCGTGCTGTACATGCCCTGGGAGTGTTTGATGGGGCAGTGTAGAGGGAGCTTTACTCTGTATCTAGCCCCGTGCTGTATCTGCCCTGGGATTGTTTGATGGGACAGTGTAGAGGGAGCTTTACTCTGTATCTAACCCCCTGTTTACTGCCCTGGGAGTGTTTGATGAGACAGGGTAGAGGGAGCTTTACTCTGTATCTAACCCCCTGTACCTGCCCTGGGAGTGTGTGATGGGACAGCGTAGAGGGAGCTTTAGTCTGTATCTAACCCGTGCTGCACCTGCCCTGGGAGTGTTTGATGGGACAGTGTAGAGGGAGCTTTACTCTGTATCTAACCCCGTGCTGTACCTGCCCTGGGAGTGTGTAATGGGACAGTGTAGAGGGAGCTTCACTCTGTATCTAACCCCGTGCTGTACCTGCCCTGGGAGTGTTTGATGGGACAGTGTAGAGGGAGGTTTACTCTGTATCTAACCCCCTGAACCTGCCCTGGGAGTGTTTGATGGGACAGTGCAGAGGGAGCTTTACTCTGTATCTAACACCCTGTACCTGCCGCTGGGAGTGTTGGATGGGACTGTGTAGAGGGAGCTTTACTCTGTATCTAACCCCGTGCTGTACCTGCCCTGGGAGTGTTTGATGGGACAGTGTAGAAGGAGCTTTACTCTGTATCTAACTAATCCCCTGTACCTGCCCTGGGAGTGTTTGATGGGACAGTGCAGAGGGAGCTTTACTCTGCATCTAACCCGTGCTGTACCTGCCCTGGGAGTGTTTGATGGGGCAGTGTAGAGGGAGGTTTACTCTGTATCTAACCCCCTGAACCTGCCCTGGGAGTGTTTGATGGGACAGTGTAGAGGGAGCTTTACTCTGTATCTAACCACCTGTACCTGCCCTGGGAGTGTGTGATGGGACAGCGTTGAGGGAGCTTTACTCTGTATCTAACCCCCTGTACCTGCCCTGGGAGTGTTTGATGGGACGATGTAGAGGGAGCTTTACTCTGTATCTAACCCCGTGCTGTACCTGCCCTGGGAGTGTGTAATGGGACAGTGCAGAGGGAGCTTTACTCTGTATCGAACCCCGTGCTGTACCTGCCCTGGGAGTGTTTGATGTGACAGTGTAGAGGGAGCTTTACTCTGTATCTAACCCCCTGTACCTGCCCTGGGAGTGTTTGATGGGACAGTGTAGAGGGAGCTTTACTCTGTATCTAACCCCGTGCTGTACCTGCCCTGGGAGTGTGTAATGGGACAGTGTAGAGGGAGCTTTACTCTGTATCTAACCCCGTGCTGTACCTGCCCTGGGAGTGTTTGATGGGACAGTGTAGAGGGAGGTTTACTCTGTATCTAACCCCCTGTACCTGCCCTGGGAGTGTTTGATGGGACAGTGTAGAGGGAGCTTTACTCTGTATCTAACACCCTGTACCTGCCGCTGGGAGTGTTGGATGGGACTGTGTAGAGGGAGCTTTACTCTGTATCTAACCCCGTGCTGTACCTGCCCTGGGAGTGTTTGATGGGGACAGTGTAGAAGAAGCTTTACTCTGTATCTAACTCACCCCCTGTAACTGCCCTAGGAGTGTTTGATGGGACAGTGCAGAGGGAGCTTTACTCTGTATCTAGCCCCGTGCTGTAACTGCCCTGGGAGTGTTTGATGGGACAGTGTAGAGGGAGCTTTACTCTGTATATAACCCGTGCTGTACCTGCCCTGTGAGTGTTTGATGGGACAGTGTAGAGGGAGCTTTACTCTGTATATAACCACGTGCTGTACCTGCACTGGGAGTGTTTGATGGGGCAGTGTAGAGGGAGCTTTACTCTGTATATAACCCCGTGCTGTACCTGGCCTGGTAGTGTTTGATGGGACAGTGTTAAGGGAGCTTTACTCTGTATCTAACCACGTGCTGTACCTGCCCTGGGAGTGTTTGATGGGACAGTGTAGAGGGAGCTTTACTCTGTATCTAGCCCCGTGCTGTATCTGCCCTGGGAGAGTTTGATGGGACAGTGTAGAGAGAGCTTTACTCTGTATCTAACCCCGTGCTGTACCTGCCCTGGGAGTGTTTGATGGGACAGTGCAGAGGGAGCTTTACTCTGTATCTAACTCCGTGCTGTACCTGCCCTGGGAGTGTTTGATGGGACAGTGTAGAGGGAGCTTTACTCTGTATCTAACCCGTGCTGTACCTGCCCTGGGAGTGTTTGATGGGACAGTGTAGAGGGAGCTTTACTCTGTATCTAACTCCTGTACCTGCCCTGGGAGTGTTTGATGGGACAGTGTAGAGGGAGCTTTACTTTGTATCTAACCCCCTGTACCTGCCCTGGGAGTATTTGATACGACAGTGTAGAGGGAGCTTTACTCTGTATCTAGCCCCGTGCTGTATCTGCCCTGGGAGTGTTTGATGGGACAGTGTAGAGGGAGCTTTACTCTGTACCTAACCCCGTGCTGTACATGCCCTGGGAGTGTTTGATGGGGCAGTGTAGAGGGAGCTTTACTCTGTATCTAGCCCCGTGCTGTATCTGCCCTGGGATTGTTTGATGGGACAGTGTAGAGGGAGCTTTACTCTGTATCTAACCCCCTGTTTACTGCCCTGGGAGTGTTTGATGAGACAGGGTAGAGGGAGCTTTACTCTGTATCTAACCCCCTGTACCTGCCCTGGGAGTGTGTGATGGGACAGCGTAGAGGGAGCTTTAGTCTGTATCTAACCCGTGCTGCACCTGCCCTGGGAGTGTTTGATGGGACAGTGTAGAGGGAGCTTTACTCTGTATCTAACCCCGTGCTGTACCTGCCCTGGGAGTGTGTAATGGGACAGTGTAGAGGGAGCTTCACTCTGTATCTAACCCCGTGCTGTACCTGCCCTGGGAGTGTTTGATGGGACAGTGTAGAGGGAGGTTTACTCTGTATCTAACCCCCTGAACCTGTCCTGGGAGTGTTTGATGGGACAGTGTAGAGGGAGCTTTACTCTGTATCTAACACCCTGTACCTGCCGCTGGGAGTGTTGGATGGGACTGTGTAGAGGGAGCTTTACTCTGTATCTAACCCCGTGCTGTACCTGCCCTGGGAATGTTTGATGGGACAGTGTAGAAGGAGCTTTACTCTGTATCTAACTAATCCCCTGTACCTGCCCTGGGAGTGTTTGATGGGACAGTGCAGAGGGAGCTTTACTCTGCATCTAACCCGTGCTGTACCTGCCCTGGGAGTGTTTGATGGGACAGTGTAGAGGGAGCTTTACTCTGTATCTAGCCCCGTGCTGTATCTGCCCTGGGAGAGTTTGATGGGACAGTGTAGAGGGAGCTTTACTCTGTATATAACCCGTGCTGTACCTGCCCTGGGAGTGTTTGATACGCCAGTGTAGAGGGAGCTTTACTCTGTATCTAGCCCCGTGCTGTATCTGCCCTGGGAGTGTTTGATGGGACAGTGTTAAGGGAGCTTTACTCTGTATATAACCCGTGCTGTACCTGCCCTGGGAGTGTTTGATGGGACAGTGTAGAGGGAGCTTTACTCTGTATCTAACACCCTGTACCTGCCCTGGGAGTGTTTGATGGGACAGTAGAGGGAGCTTTACTCTGTATCTAACCCCGTGCTGTACCTGCCCTGGGAGTGTTTCATGGGACAGTGTAGAAGGAGCTTTACTCTGTATCTAACTAAACCCCTGTACTTGCCCTGGGAGTGTTTGATGGGACAGTGTAGAGGGAGCTTTACTCTGTATCTAACCCCTGTACCTGCCCTGGGAGTATTTGATACGACAGTGTAGAGGGAGCTTTACTCTGTATCTAGCCCCGTGCTGTATCTGCCCTGGGAGTGTTTGATGGGACAGTGCAGAGGGAGCTTTACTCTGTATCTAACCCGTGCTGTACCTGCCCTGGGAGTGTTTGATGGGGACAGTGTAGAGGGAGCTTTACTCTGTATCTAACCCGTGCTGCACCTGCCCTGGGAGTGTTTGATGGGACAGTGTAGAGGGAGCTTTACTCTGTATCTAACCCCATGGTGTACCTGCCCTGGGAGTGTGTAATGGGACAATGTAGAGGGAGCTTTACTCTGTATCTAACCCCGTGCTGTACCTGCCCTGGGAGTGTGTAATGGGACAGTGTAGAGGGAGCTTTACTCTGTATCTAACCCCGTGCTGTACCTGCCCTGGGAGTGTTTGATGGGACAGTGTAGAGGGAGGTTTACTCTGTATCTAACCCCCTGTACCTGCCCTGGGAGTGTTTGATGGGACAGTGTCGAGGGAGATTTACTCTGTATCTAACCCCTGTACCTGCCCTGGGAGTATTTGATACGACAGTGTAGAGGGAGCTTTACTCTGTATCTAGCCCCGTGCTGTATCTGCCCTGGGAGTGTTTGATGGGACAGTGTAGAGGGAGCTTTACTCTGTATCTAGCCCCGTGCTGTACCTGCCCTGGGAGTGTGTAATGGGACAGTGTAGAGGGAGCTTTACTCTGTATCTAACCCCGTGCTGTACCTGCCCTGGGAGTGTTTGATGGGACAGTGTAGAGGGAGGTTTACTCTGTATCTAACCCCCTGTACCTGCCCTGGGAGTGTTTGATGGGACAGTGTAGAGGGAGCTTTACTCTATCTAACACCCTGTACCTGCCGCTGGGAGTGTTGGATGGGACTGTGTAGAGGGAGCTTTACTCTGCATCTAACCCTGTGCTGTACCTGACCTGGGAGTGTTTGATGGGACAGTGTCGAGGGAGATTTACTCTGTATCTAACCCCTGTACCTGCCCTGGGAGTATTTGATACGACAGTGTAGAGGGAGCTTTACTCTGTATCTAGCCCCGTGCTGTATCTGCCCTGGGAGTGTTTGATGGGGCAGTGTAGAGGGAGCTTTACTCTGTATCTAGCCCCGTGCTGTACCTGCCCTGGGCGTGTGTAATGGGACAGTGTAGAGGGAGCTTTACTCTGTATCTAACCCCGTGCTGTACCTGCCCTGGGAGTGTTTGATGGGGCAGTGTAGAGGGAGCTTTACTCTGTATCTAGCCCCGTGCTGTATCTGCCCTGGGAGTGTTTGATGGGACAGTGTCGAGGGAGCTTTACTCTGTATCTAACAAACCCCCTGTACCTGCCCTGGGAGTGTTTGATGGGACAGTGCAGAGGGAGCTTTACTCTGTATCTAACCCCGTGCTGTACCTGCCCTGGGAGTATTTGATACGACAGTGTAGAGGGAGCTTTACTCTGTATCTAGCCCCGTGCTGTATCTGCCCTGGGAGTGTTTGATGGGACAGTGTAGAGGGAGCTCTACTCTGTATCTAACCCCGTGCTGTACCTGCCCTGGGAGTGTTTGATGGGGCAGTGTAGAGGGAGCTTTACTCTGTATCTAACCCGTGCTGTACCTGCCCTGGGAGTGTTTGATGGGACAGTGTAGAGGGAGCTTTACTCTGTATCTAACCCGTGCTGTACCTGCCCTGGGAGTGTTTGATGGGACAGTGTCGAGGGAGCTTTACTCTGTATCTAACCCCTGTACCTGCCCTGGGAGTGTTTGATACGACAGTGTAGAGGGAGCTTTACTCTGTATCTAGCCCCGTGCTGTATCTGCCCTGGGAGAGTTTGATGGGACAGTGTAGAGGGAGCTTTACTCTGTATATAACCCGTGCTGTACCTGCCCTGTGAGTGTTTGATGGGACAGTGTAGAGGGAGCTTTACTCTGTATCTAACCACGTGCTGTACCTGCCCTGGGAGTGTTTGATGGGACAGTGTAGAGGGAGCTTTACTCTGTATATAACCCCGTGCTGTACCTGGCCTGGTAGTGTTTGATGGGACAGTGTTAAGGGAGCTTGACTCTGTATCTAACCCCTGTACCTGCCCTGGGAGTGTTTGATACGACAGTGTAGAGGGAGCTTTACTCTGTATCTAGCCCCGTGCTGTATCTGCCCTGGGAGTGTTTGATGGGACAGTGTAGAGGGAGCTTTACTCTGTATCTAACCCCGTGCTGTACCTGCCCTGGGAGTGTTTGATGGGACAGTGTAGAGGGAGCTTTACTCTGTATCTAACACCCTGTACCTGCCCTGGGAGTGTTTGATGGGACAGTAGAGGGAGCTTTACTCTGTATCTAACCCGTGCTGTACCTGCCCTGGGAGTGTTTGATGGGACAGTGTAGAGGGAGCATTACTCTGTATCTAACCCGTGCTGTATCTGCCCTGGGAGTGTTTGATGGGGACAGTGTAGAGGGAGCTTTACTCTGTATCTAACCCGTGCTGCACCTGCCCTGGGAGTGTTTGATGGGACAGTGTAGAGGGAGCTTTACTCTGTATCTAACCCCATGCTGTACCTGCCCTGGGAGTTTGTAATGGGACAGTGTAGAGGGAGCTTTACTCTGTATCTAACCCAGTGCTGTACCTGCCCTGGGAGTGTTTGATGGGACAGTGTAGAGGGAGGTTTACTCTGTATCTAACCCCCTGTACCTGCCCTGGGAGTGTTTGATGGGACAGTGTAGAGGGAGCTTTACTCTGTATCTAACCCCTGTACCTGCCCTGGGAGTATTTGATACGACAGTGCAGAGGGAGCTTTACTCTGTATCTAGCCCCGTGCTGTACCTGCCCTGGGAGTGTTTGATGGGACAGTGCAGAGGGAGCTTTACTCTGTATCTAACCCCGTGCTGTACCTGCCCTGGGAGTGTTTGATGGGGCAGTGTAGAGGGAGCTTTACTCTGTATCTAGCCCCGTGCTGTATCTGCCCTGGGAGTGTGTAATGGGACAGTGTAGAGGGAGCTTTACTCTGTATCTAACCCCGTGCTGTACCTGCCCTGGGAGTGTTTGATGGGACAGTGTAGAGGGAGGTTTACTCTGTATCTAACCCCCTGTACCTGCCCTGGGAGTGTTTGATGGGACAGTGTAGAGGGAGCTTTACTCTGTATCTAACACCCTGTACCTGCCGCTGGGAGTGTTGGATGGGACTGTGTAGAGGGAGCTTTACTCTGTATCTAACCCCGTGCTGTACCTGCCCTGGGAGTGTTTGATGGTACAGTGTAGAAGGAGCTTTACTCTGTATCTAACTAATCCCCTGTACCTGCCCTGGGAGTGTTTGATGGGACAGTGCAGAGGGAGCTTTACTCTGTATCTAACCCGTGCTGTACCTGCCCTGGGAGTGTTTGATGGGACAGTGTAGAGGGAGCTTTACTCTGTATCTAACCCGTGCTGTACCTGCCCTGGGAGTGTTTGATGGGACAGTGTAGAGGGAGCTTTACTCTGTATCTAACCCCTGTACCTGCCCTGGGTGTGTTTGATACGACAGTGTAGAGGGAGCTTTACTCTGTATCTAGCCCCGTGCTGTATCTGCCCTGGGAGAGTTTGATGGGACAGTGTAGAGGGAGCTTTACTCTGTATATAACCCGTGCTGTACCTGCCCTGTGAGAGTTTGATGGGACAGTGTAGAGGGAGCTTTACTCTGTATCTAACCACGTGCTGTACCTGCCCTGGGAGTGTTTGATGGGGCAGTGTAGAGGGAGCTTTACTCTGTATATAACCCCGTGCTGTACCTGGCCTGGTAGTGTTTGATGGGACAGTGTTAAGGGAGCTTGACTCTGTATCTAACCCCTGTACCTGCCCTGGGAGTGTTTGATACGACAGTGTAGAGGGAGCTTTACTCTGTATCTAGCCCCGTGCTGTATCTGCCCTGAGAGTGTTTGATGGGACAGTGTAGAGGGAGCTTTACTCTGTATATAACGCATGCTGTACCTGCCCTGGGATTGTTTGATGGGACAGTGTAGAGAGAGCTTTACTCTGTATCTAACCCCGTGCTGTACCTGCCCTGGGAGTGTTTGATGGGACAGTGTAGAGGGAGCTTTACTCTGTATCTAACCCCGTGCTGTACCTGCCCTGGGAGTGTTTCGTGGGACAGTGTAGAAGGAGCTTTACTCTGTATCTAACAAACCCCCTGTACCTGCCCTGGGAGTGTTTGATGGGACAGTGCAGAGGGAGCTTTACTCTGTATCTAACCCCGTGCTGTACCTGCCCTGGGAGTATTTGATACGACAGTGTAGAGGGAGCTTTACTCTGTATCTAGCCCCGTGCTGTATCTGCCCTGGGAGTGTTTGATGGGACAGTGTAGAGGGAGCTCTACTCTGTATCTAACCCCGTGCTGTACCTGCCCTGGGAGTGTTTGATGGGGCAGTGTAGAGGGAGCTTTACTCTGTATCTAACCCGTGCTGTACCTGCCCTGGGAGTGTTTGATGGGGACAGTGTAGAGGGAGCTTTACTCTGTATCTAGCCCCGTGCTGTACCTGCCCTGGGAGTGTTTGATGGGGCAGTGTAGAGGGAGCTTTACTCTGTATCTAGCCCCGTGCTGTATCTGCCCTGGGAGTGTGTAATGGGACAGTGTAGAGGGAGCTTTACTCTGTATCTAACCCCGTGCTGTACCTGCCCTGGGAGTGTTTGACGGGACAGTGTAGAGGGAGGTTTACTCTGTATCTAACCCCCTGTACCTGCCCTGGGAGTGTTTGATGGGACAGTGTAGAGGGAGCTTTACTCTGTATCTAACACCCTGTACCTGCCGCTGGGAGTGTTGGATGGGACTGTGTAGAGGGAGCTTTACTCTGTATCTAACCCCGTGCTGTACCTGCCCTGGGAGTGTTTGATGGGACAGTGTAGAAGGCGCTTTACTCTGTATCTAACTAATCCCCTGTACCTGCCCTGGGAGTGTTTGATGGGACAGTGCAGAGGGAGCTTTACTCTGTATCTAACCCGTGCTGTACCTGCCCTGGGAGTGTTTGATGGGACAGTGTAGAGGGAGCTTTACTCTGTATCTAACCCCCTGTACCTGACCTGGGAGTGTTTGATGGGACAGTGTAGAGGGAGCTTTACTCTGTATCTAACCCGTGCTGTACCTGCCCTGGGAGTGTTTGATGGGACAGTGTCGAGGGAGCTTTACTCTGTATCTAACACCTGTACCTGCCCTGGGAGTGTTTGATACGACAGTGTAGAGGGAGCTTTACTCTGTATCTAGCCCCGTGCTGTATCTGCCCTGGGAGAGTTTGATGGGACAGTGTAGAGGGAGCTTTACTCTGTATATAACCCGTGCTGTACCTGCCCTGTGAGTGTTTGATGGGACAGTGTAGAGGGAGCTTTACTCTGTATATAACCCCGTGCTGTACCTGGCCTGGTAGTGTTTGATGGGACAGTGTTAAGGGAGCTTGACTCTGTATCTAACCCCTGTACCTGCCCTGGGAGTGTTTGATACGACAGTGTAGAGGGAGCTTTACTCTGTATCTAGCCCCGTGCTGTATCTGCCCTGAGAGTGTTTGATGGGACAGTGTAGAGGGAGCTTTACTCTGTATATAACCCATGCTGTACCTGCCCTGGGATTGTTTGATGGGACAGTGTAGAGAGAGCTTTACTCTGTATCTAACCCCGTGCTGTACCTGCCCTGGGAGTGTTTGATGGGACAGTGTAGAGGGAGCTTTACTCTGTATCTAACTAAACCCCTGTACCTGCCCTGGGAGTGTTTGATGGGACAGTGCAGAGGGAGCTTTACTCTGTATCTAACCCCGTGCTGTACCTGCCCTGGGAGTATTTGATACGACAGTGTAGAGGGAGCTTTACTCTGTATCTAACCCGTGCTGTACCTGCCCTGGGAGTGTTTGATGGGGACAGTGTAGAGGGAGCTTTACTCTGTATCTAACCCTCTGTACCTGCCCTGGGAGTGTTTGATGGGACAGTGTAGAGGGAGCTTTACTCTGTATCTAACCCCCTGTACCTGCCCTGGGAGTGTTTGATGGGACAGTGTAGAGGGAGCTTTACTCTGTATCTAACCCCCTGTACCTGCCCTGGGAGTGTTTGATGGGACAGTGTAGAGGGAGCTTTACTCTGTATCTAACCCCCTGTACCTGCCCTGGGAGTGTTTAATGGGACAGTGTAGAGGGAGCTTTACTCTGTATCTAACCCGTGCTGTACCTGCCCTGGGAGTGTTTGATGGGACAGTGTAGAGGGAGCTTTACTCTGTATCTAACCCGTGCTGTTCCTGCCCTGGGAGTGTTTGATGGGACAGTGTAGAGGGAGCTTTACTCTGCATCTAACCCCCTGTACCTGCCCTGGGAGTGTTTGATGGGACAGTGTAGAGGGAGCTTTACTCTGTATCTAACCCCCTGTACCTGCCCTGGGAGTGTTTGATGGGACAGTGTAGAGGGAGCTTTACTCTGTATCTAACCCCGTGCTGTACCTGCCCTGGGAATGTTTGATGGGACAGTGTAGAGGGAGCTTTACTCTGTATCTAACCCCCTGTACCTGACCTGGGAGTGTTTGATGGGACAGTGTAGAGAGAGCTTTACTCTGCATCTAACCCTGTGCTGTACCTGACCTGGGAGTGTTTGATGGGACAGTGTAGAGGGAGCTTTACTCTGTATCTAACCCCCCTGTACCTGCCCTGGGAGTGTTTGATGGGACAGTGTAGAGGGAGCTTTACTCTGCATCTAACCCTGTGCTGTACCTGCCCTGGGAGTGTTTGATGGGACAATGTAGAGGGACGATGTTGTACGGAGGGAGATGCGTTCAGTGCAGAGCTGATCTTACGCGGGGGCTCGCTGTGGTGTATCGGAGCCCAGTCGTAAAGCTGCTGATGAAAGTGGGCAGTTTGAGCACTGAGACTTACCGGGGGGGGCAGGCCTTTGTGGCGCACGCCACGTAGCGGGGGTCGGGTTGGAAGATCCGGTGGCAACGTTCGCGCCGTGCCTCCTCCCGGGTCTCGAGGTCGGCGCACACGTACCTGACATCTGCTACTCCTGCGGACAAACAACAGTCGTTAGTATAACTCCGATCCAGTTCACAGGGGTGCTGACTCTGCAAGCTACCCTTTGCAGAAAGCTTTTCCTCTTGGTGAGGGGAGAGCGCTCGTAGCTCAATGGTGTTCGGAGGAATGAGCTTTAAGACAACACTCTGAGATGTCTCAGCGGGGCTGTGCTGGAGGTGAACACAGGAACAGGAGGAGGCCATTCAGCCCCTCGAGCCTGTTACACAGGAACAGGAGGAGGCCATTCAGCCCCTCGAGCCTGTTACACAGGAACAGGAGGAGGCCATTCAGCCCCTCGAGCCTGTTACTCGAACAGGAGGAGACCATTCAGCCCCTTGAGCCTGTTCCATCATTCAATTGGATCATGGCTGATCTGTATCTTAACTCCATCTACCCACCATGGTTCCGTAACCCTTAATACCCTTACCCAAATCTATCAATCTCAGTTTTGAAATTTTTAATTGACCCCCAGCCTCAACAGCTTTTTGGGGGAGAGAGTTCCCGATTCCCACGGCCCTTTGTGTGAAGAAGTGCTTCCTGACATCACCCCGGAAACGGCCTGGCTCTAATTTTAAGGTCCTGCCCCTTGTTCTGGACTCGCCCCACCCCAGGAAATAGTTTTTCTCTTGATCTACCCGATCGAATCCTTTAATCATCTTAAACACCTCGATCAGATCGCCCCTTAACCTTCTACACTCGAGGGAACACAAGCTCAGTCTGTGCAACCTGTCCTCGTAACTTAACCCTTTTATCCCTGGTACCATTCTGGTGAATCTGTGCTGCTCCCTCTCCAAGGCCGATATTTCCCACATTACAACAATGACCACACTCCAAAATTACTTCATTGGCTGTAAAGCGCTTTGAAACGTCATGGGGTGGTGAAAGGCGCTATAGAAATGCAATTCTTTCTTTCTTTCTATATATCCTTGCTGAGGTGCAGGGCCCAGAACGGAACACAGTTACTGCAGATGGGGTCTGACCAGGGATCTGTACAACTTAAGTTGTAGAAGGAACTTAACTGGGACCAGAAAGTTAATCGAGAACAATACTTCCGGAAACATCAGGAGAAGAGGGATGAGGATCAGGGAGTTTTCCTTGTTCTCCGATCAGGGCGAAACTGGAAAGGAAGGATCCATTTATTGGCCACCCCGATTGTCTGAGACCGGGTACAGATGGCAGGTTTCCTTCCCTGAAGGCCATTAATGACCCAGTTGGGTTTGTCCGACAATCCGACACTTTGTGGTTAGTTCTGGTGCTGTCGGCCCACAGGGGATAGAGTAGCCGAGTGGTTTTGGCCCTGGACCAGCCCACTGTGATAAGCGCTGGCAGCAACAGAGGTTTCACCGATAACCGACCCCGTTAACGGCTGCGGAACCGATGAACAACAAACAAAACAAAGAACCAAAGGATCTCCCTCTGTTGCTGGGTACCAGGGGCGGGGCGGGTGGGGCGGTCCTGGCTTCTCACCCCGAGATATTCAGTGACTCGTGCAGGAAAGTGTGCATGTGTGCGCGTGTGTGTGTGTCAGGTGGGTTTGGGCTTGCTGCAATGCCCTCATGGTTGAATAGTCTGCTGCCGTACACAGTCTGGGCTCACACATGCAGACTGGTCTATTCTATATTGGGGAGACCAAACGCAGATTGGGTGACCGCTTGGCGATGCACCTCCGTTCAGTCCGTAAGCGTGACCTCGAGCTTCCGGTCGCCTGTCACTTTAATTCCTCCTCCATTCCCACTCTGACCTCTCTGGCCTCAGCCTCCTGCACTGTCCCAATGAAGCTCAACGCAAGCTCAAGGAGCACCTCAGCTTTCGTTTAGGCAATTTACAGCCTTCCGAACTCAACATCGAGTTCGACAATTTCAGGCCGTAACCTCTGCCCCTTTCCTCCCTTTATATTTACAAACCCCCCCCCCAGGGTTTCCCACGGCAGATGGTAAATTATTCCGCCCTCACACCCTATCTACACTCAGCTTTTGTTTCCTAACCTCTGTCATTGCCATTTCAATTCGGCCCATCATCCCTGTTGTCTCTCTAATCTCTCCTGCCTTCCACCTATCACCGACCTTCCCTCCCCTCCCCCTTTCAATGACCCCTGCACTTCCTTAAGAACCTGTTACATTTCGAAGGTTTGCCAGTTCTGACGCTAGGTCATCGACCTGAAACACTAACTCTGTTTCTCTCTCCACAGATGCTGCCTGACCCGCTGAGATTTCCAGCATTTTCGGTTTTTATTTAAGACTGGTCTGGAATTCCCTCCCAAAACCTCTCCCTCCGGCTTTTGAAAACCCACCTCTTTGACCAAGCTTTTGGTCACCTGTCCTAATATCTCCTCATGTCAGATTTTTGTCTGATTTACACTCCTGTGAAGCGCCTTGGGATGTTTTACATTTAAGGCACTATGTAAATGCAAGTTGTTGTTGTTCAGGTAGCAGTGATTGACCAATGCCTGTGGATCGGTGCGGTGAGAGTCAGCGAGAGGAGAGGGTAAAGGTGGGGGGGGGGGGTAACAGTGGGGGGGGGGGTAACAGTGGGGGGGGGGTAACAGTGGGGTGAGAGGGTAACAGTGGGGTGAGAGGGTAACAGTGGGGTGAGAGGGTAACAGTGGGGTGAGAGGGTAACAGTGGGGTGCAGGGGTAACAGTGGGGTGAGAGGATAACAGTGGGGGTGCAGGGGTAACGGTGGGGTGAGAGGGTAACAGTGGGGTGAGAGGGTAACAGTGGGGTGAGAGGGTAACAGTGGGGTGAGAGGGTAACAGTGGGGTGAGAGGGTAACAGTGGGGTGAGAGGGTAACAGTGGGGTGAGAGGGTAACAGTGGGGTGAGAGGGTAACAGTGGGGTGAGAGGGTAACAGTGGGGTGAGAGGGTAACAGTGGGGTGAGAGGGTAACAGTGGGGTGAGAGGGTAACAGTGGGGTGAGAGGGTAACAGTGGGGTGAGAGGGTAACAGTGGGGTGAGAGGGTAACGGTGGGGTGAGAGGGTAACAGTGGGGTGAGAGGGTAACAGTGGGGTGAGAGGGTAACAGTGGGGTGAGAGGGTAACAGTGGGGTGCAGGGGTAACGGTGAGGTGAGAGGGTAACAGTGGGGTGAGAGGGTAACAGTGGGGTGAGAGGGTAACAGTGGGGTGAGAGGGTAACAGTGGGGTGAGAGGGTAACAGTGGGGGGGGGTAACAGTGAGGTGAGAGGGTAACGGTGGGGTGAGAGGGTAACAGTGGGGTGAGAGGGTAACAGTGGGGTGAGAGGGTAACAGTGGGGTGAGAGGGTAACAGTGGGGTGAGAGGGTAACAGTGGGGTGCAGGGGTAACAGTGGGGTGAGAGGGTAACAGTGGGGTGAGAGGGTAACAGTGGGGTGAGAGGGTAACAGTGGGGGGTGGGGGGTAACAGTGGGGTGAGAGGGTAACGGTGGGGTGAGAGGGTAACAGTGGGGGGGGTAACGATGGGGGGGGGGGAGTAACGGTGGGGCGAGAGGGTAACAGTGGGGCGAGAGGGTAACGGTGGGGTGAGAGGGTAACAGTGGGGTGAGAGGGTAACGGTGGGGTGAGAGGGTAACGGTGAGGTGAGAGGGTAACGGTGGGGTGAGAGGGTAACAGTGGGGTGCAGGGGTAACAGTGAGGTGAGAGGGTAACAGTGGGGTGAGAGGGTAACGGTGGGGTGCAGGGGTAACGGTGGGGTGAGAGGGTAACGGTGAGGTGAGAGGGTAACGGTGAGGTGAGAGGGTAACAGTGGGGTGAGAGGGTAACAGTGGGGTGAGAGGGTAACGGTGGGGTGAGAGGGTAACGGTGGGGTGAGAGGGTAACGGTGGGGTGAGAGGGTAACAGTGGGGTGCAGGGGTAACAGTGAGGTGAGAGGGTAACAGTGGGGTGAGAGGGTAACAGTGGGTGAGAGGGTAACAGTGGGGTGAGAGGGTAACAGTGGGGTGAGAGGGTAACAGTGGGGTGAGAGGGTAACAGTGGGGGGGGTAACAGTGAGGTGAGAGGGTAACAGTGGGGTGCAGGGGTAACAGTGGGGTGAGAGGGTAACAGTGGGGTGAGAGGGTAACAGTGGGGTGAGAGGGTAACAGTGGGGTGAGAGGGTAACAGTGGGGTGAGAGGGTAACAGTGGGGTGAGAGGGTAACAGTGGGGGGGGGGGTAACAGTGGGGGGGGGTAACAGTGGGGGGGGGGGTAACAGTGGGGGGGGGTAACAGTGGGGTGAGAGGGTAACGGTGGGGTGAGAGGGTAACGGTGGGGTGAGAGGGTAACGGTGGGGTGAGAGGGTAACGGTGGGGTGAGAGGGTAACGGTGGGGTGAGAGGGTAACAGTGGGGTGAGAGGGTAACGGTGGGGTGAGAGGGTAACAGTGGGGTGAGAGGGTAACAGTGGGGTGAGAGGGTAACGGTGGGGTGAGAGGGTAACGGTGGGGTGAGAGGGTAACAGTGGGGTGAGAGGGTAACAGTGGGGTGAGAGGGTAACAGTGGGGTGAGAGGGTAACAGTGGGGTGAGAGGGTAACAGTGGGGTGAGAGGGTAACGGTGGGGTGAGAGGGTAACGGTGGGGTGAGAGGGTAACGGTGGGGTGAGAGGGTAACGGTGGGGTGAGAGGGTAACGGTGGGGTGAGAGGGTAACGGTGGGGTGAGAGGGTAACAGTGGGGTGCAGGGGTAACAGTGGGGTGAGAGGGTAACAGTGGGGTGCAGGGGTAACGGTGGGGTGCAGGGGTAACGGTGGGGTGCAGGGGTAACGGTGGGGTGCAGGGGTAACGGTGGGGTGCAGGGGTAACGGTGGGGTGCAGGGGTAACGGTGGGGTGCAGGGGTAACGGTGGGGTGCAGGGGTAACGGTGGGGTGCAGGGGTAACGGTGGGGTGCAGGGGTAACGGTGGGGTGCAGGGGTAACGGTGGGGTGCAGGGGTAACGGTGGGGTGAGAGGGTAACAGTGGGGTGCAGGGGTAACGGTGGGGTGCAGGGGTAAAGTCTGTTTGTAGCAACAAACTCAGGCAATGGTGGGATGGCGTTAGCACAGCACTATCTGTCGCTGTGCCTCCCCTCTCTATATAAATCCAAGGAGCGTGTATTTTGAGCATGAATATTGTCACACCATCACCTTGGCCACAGGTAGCGGAACAGGGCCCCGTTATTGGAAGCCAGAGGTAAGTGCGTCTCTCACTCGGGAACCTTGAAGCAGCTGTGACATTCGTGGCATTTCCGATCTCCTTCTCCAACTGTTTGGACACCTGAAACAGCCGGGTGAAACAAATACTTACACAGACATACTTTATATATAGTAACACCTTCTAACGTAGACTGATACAGCACACAGCCATTGGGCCCATCGAGCCTGTGCCGGCTCTGTGACAGAGCGATCCAATCAGTCCCACTCCCCGCTCTGTCCCCACAGCCCGGCACATTTCCCCCCCTTCCAGTATTTACCCAATTCCCGGTTTGAAAGTCGCTATTGAATCTGCTCCCACCGCCCTGTCAGGCAGCGCGTTCCCGATCACAACAACTCGCTGCGTAAACACATTCTCCCCATCTCCCCCCCTGGTTCCATCGCCGATTATCGTCAATCTGTGTCCCTCTGGTTCCTGACCCTCCTGCCCCGGGGAACAGTTTCTCATTAATTACTCGATCTAAACCCGTCACGATTTTGAACACCTCTATTACATCTCCACTTAACCTTCTCTGCTCAAAGGAGAACAGCCCCAGCTTCTCCAGTCTATCCCCGGAACTGAACTCCTTCATCCCTGGAACCACTCTGGCCAATCTCCTCTGCTCCCTCTCCAAGGCCTTCACATCCTTCCTAAAGTGCGGTGCCCAGAATTGGACACAGTATTCCCAGCTGAGGCCGGACCAGTGTTTTATACAGGTTCAGCATAACTTCTTTGCTTTTGTACTCTGTGCCTCTGTTTATGAAGCCCAGGATCCCGTAAGCTGTTTAACCATTTTCTCAACCTGCCCTGCCCCCTTCAGCGATTTGTGCACATCCCTTTGGGATTGTATCCTTAGCTTAGATTGCCTCTCCTGATTCTTTCACTCAGAATGCCTCACTTATTACATCCTACAGAGACAGCTTCACAGCCAACGGATTATTTTCAAGTGGCAGCCATTTTTCAGACAGGAAGATCCCACAACAGCACTGAGATCAATGTGTGCATTAATGTACAGGAAGATCCCACAACAGCACTGAGATCAATGTGTGCATTAATGTGTGTTGATTGAGGGAGAAATTTTAGTCACGACACTGGGAGAATTCTCTCTTTTCCCAAAAGTGTGAGGGGATTTTTTTTTTAACATCTACCCGAGAGGGCGGACTCTCATACGAAAGACAGCCCCTCCGACAGTGCAGCTCTCCCTTAGTGCTGCCCCTCTGACAGTGCAGCACTCCCTCAGTACTACCCCTCCGACAGTGCAGCGCTCCCTCAGTACTGCCCCTCCGACAGTACGGTGCTCCCTCAGTACTGCCCCTCCGACAGTGCAGCATTCCCTCAGTACTGCCCCTCCGACAGTGCAGCACTCCCTCAGTACTACCCCTCCGACAGTGCAGCGCTCCCTCAGTACTGCCCCTCCGACAGTGCAGCACTCCCTCAGTACTGCCCCTCCGACAGTGCAGCACTCCCTCAGTACTGCCCCTCTGACAGTGTAGCATTCCCTCAGTACTGCCCCTCCGATACTGCAGCATTCCCTCAGTACTGCCCCTCCGACAGTGCAGCACTCCCTCAGTACTGCCCCTCCGACAGTGCAGCACTCCCTCAGTACTGCCCCTCCGACAGTGCAGCACTCCCTCAGTACTGCCCCTCTGATACTGCAGCACTCCCTCAGTACTGCCCCTCCGATACTGCGGCACTCCCTCAGTACTGCACTGCGTGTATCAGCCTGGATTAGATCTCTGGAGGAAGGTCAAAATCACAACCTTCTGAGTGCTACCAAAGATAAGAGTGCTACCCACTGAGCGAAGCTGACATCGCTGTTCGAACAGCCAGTGTGTGACTCCGTTCCATATTTTTGAACTTAACTCTCAATGTAATTACAGGCGGTGAGTAAGGGTCCATTCACAATTGTCTTTTATACGTGCTCTTTACAAAGGGTACAAGGTAAAACGATTATTGAAACTGAGGATACACAGTGGATTCTTCCTGAGACATACATGTGCTCATACACAACTTACATACAGTCCCACGCAACACATACCTGCGCTCGCACAAGACACTCGTTCGTGCACGCACGCTCGCACACGCTTGTGCACGCACACAAACTGTACATGCTCATACACCAACACCCGCGCACGCTTGTGCACACACACTCGCACGCGCTCATGCACACACTGCTCACGCTCATGCACACAGTCGCACACACACATACACGCTCGTTCACACACACACGCTCATGCGCACACACACTCGTGCACACAGTCGCACACACACATACACGCTCGTTCACACTCGCACACGCTCGCGCACACATGCTCACACACACACGCTCGCCACACACGCTCGCACACACACTCGTGCACACAGTCGCACATACACATACACGCTCGTTCACACTCGCACACGCTCGTGCACACACATGCTCGCACACACACACATTCGCACACACACTCACAACTAAGAGTTGCTGGGCAAGAAGAATGCATTTACCTCTGACCAGGGCGTCTGGTCCAGTTCGAAGGGACAGATGCTCACGATACAGGGTGCCACCCCCGTGGGCTGTGCTGTCCCCGGACACAGTGTCGCATTCACCTCTACGTCTGTCCCGTTATCGAACTGGACGCAGGTAACTGACCTCTCGGCAACTCCGACTCCGCAAGAAGTGGAACAGACGGCCCACTCCGAAACAGTCCACCTGCAATTAGCACACGAGAATGACAGGACTTAGCAGCTGCACGGAGCCCCGAGAGCATTACTGAACGCCAAACCCTGCAACCAGAATCCTCAAGAGGTCGGAATAGAATCAGAGAATCTTACAGCACAGAAGGAGGCCATTCGGCCCATCAAGTCTGCGCTGGCTTTCAAAGAGCAATCCAGTCAGTCACACTCCCCCTGCTCTTTCCCCATAGAATAAGGAGCCGCTCATTTAAAACTGAGATGAGGAGGAATTTCTTCTCTCAGAGGGTTGTAAATCTGTGGAATTCTCTGCCCCAGAGAGCTGTGGAGGCTGGGTCATTGAATATATTTAAGGCAGAAATAGACAGATTTTTGAGCGATAAGGGAGTGAAGGGTTATGGGGAGCGGGCAGGGAAGTGGAGCTGAGTCCATGATCAGATCAGCCATGATCGTATTGAACGGCAGAGCAGGCTCGAGGGGCCACATGGTCTACTCCTGCTCCTGTTTCTTATGTTCCTATATCCCTGCCATGTCTTATTCTTCAAGTATTTAACCAATTCTCCTTTGAAAGCTAGGATTAAATCTGTCTCTACTGCTCTATCTGGCTCACGTCACCACTCATGTCACCCCTGGTTCTTCAATCTGTGCCCTCTGGTTACTGGCCCCTCGGCCATTGGAAACAGTTTGTCTTTATTTCCTCTATCTGAACCTTTCACAATTTTGAACACCTCCATCAAATCTCTGCTTCACCTTCCCCGAGAACAAGCCAGCTTCTCCGTAACTGTAATCTCTCATCCCTGGTACCATTCTGGTCAATTTCTTCCCCACCCTCTACAAAGCTGTCACATGTTCCCGAAACTGTGGTGTCCAGGATTGGACACAATACTCCAGCTGTGGCCGAACTCGTGTTTTATATTAGGTTTAGCACAACTTCCTGGCTTATGTCAGAGCCTAAGATAGGGAGGGGAAATTCAGCCTGGGTTCCCGCTTCTGATCCTAATCCAGTGACGCCCCCCCTTGCCGGATAGTGTGCGAGTGTGGATGTCGGATAAGGAGAGGATCGGGCTCAGTTGTCGGGTGCTCCACAGTCGAATAGTCAGCCAACACTCATTGCTACTCGCGCATGAAGAGCAGACGACACTGGAGTGGTGCGGGAGAGCAGATGCCCAGGGAACCCGCACCCCATCGGGAGAGGAGGAGGAGGCGGGGGAGGGGAGGGGGAGGGAGAGGGAGAGGGAGAGGGAGAGGGAGAGGGAGAGGGAGAGGGAGAGGGAGAGGGAGAGGGAGAGGGAGAGGGAGAGGGAGAGGGAGAGGGAGAGGGGAGGGGGAGGGGGAGGGGGAGGGGGAGGGGGAGGGGGAGGGGGAGGGGGAGGGGGGTACGTGGACTGCGGACAATGGTGGGCGGTGCAGGACACAGCGAGTGACAATCAATCCCAGCAGTGGCATTGGAGGAGGGTGGGCTGTGGGGTGCGCTGCTTTCCCAATCAGACGAGCAGTGAGGAACAATGTAAAGGCCTCAGAGAGGGTTCAGAGGGGGTTTACCGGGGATGAGGGGGTTTACCGGGGATGAGGGGGTTTACCGGGGATGAGGAAAGGTTGGAAAGGTGAAGACTGTTCTCCCTGGAACAGAGAAGGTTAAGAGGTGAGCTAATCGAGGTTTTCAACATGATGAGAAGTTCCAGTGTGTCTCCCTCGCTCCCCATCTCCCCTCGCTCTCCGTGTCCCTCGCTCCCCTTGCCCCTCGCTCCCGTGCCCCTCGCTCCCCGTGCCCCTCGCTCCCGGGCCACGTACCTGACAGGGCAGGCTTGGCTATTACACTTTGCCACAGACCCTGGTCTGGGAGTGCCCGCACAGTCAGCATCAGAGGTCGTCTGCCTCTCCAGAGCCTCTTGCTTCAGGCACCGAACATTTCTTTCTTGTTGTCCTCCACCACAGGAGACGCTGCACGCACCGAACTCGCCCGCCTCCCACCTGCACAGACACGGGCCGAGAACAGGGAGAGGTCATGGGCCTGCACACCGGGGCTGAGGGCCGAAGGGGCTCACTGCGAATGAGAAACCTCAGGGGCCCCACAGCACTCCCGAGTCGACAGTAAGGTCATAACAGGACAGCAGGATGAGGAACAATCGTCACAGGGAAAAGGAGGAGAAATTTATTCACGCAATGTGGGAGGAAGGTCAGTGTCTGTTGGAACCCGTACCCCAGTGAGAGTCAGTGTGTGTGGGACCTGTACCCCAGTGAGAGTCAGTGTGTGTGGGACCCGTACGCCAGTGAGAGTCAGTGTGTGTGGGACTGTACCCCAGTGAGAGTCAGTGTGTGTGGGACCCATATCCCAGTGAGAGTCAGTGTGTGTGGGACTGTACCCCAGTGAGAGTCAGTGTGTGTGGGACCCGTACGCCAGTGAGAGTCAGTGTGTGTGGGACCTGTACCCCAGTGAGAGTCAGTGTGTGTGGGACCCGTACCCCAGTGAGAGTCAGTGTGTGTGGGACTGTACCCCAGTGAGAGTCAGTGTGTGTGGGACCCGTACCCCAGTGAGAGTCAGTGTGTGTGGGACTGTACCCCAGTGAGAGTCAGTGTGTGTGGGACCCGTACCCCAGTGAGAGTCAGTGTGTGTGGGACCAGTACCCCAGTGAGAGTCAGTGTGTGTGGGACTGTACCCCAGTGAGAGTCAGTGTGTGTGGGACCTGTACCCCAGTGAGAGTCAGTGTGTGTGTGGCCCGTACCCCAGTGAGAGTCAGTGTGTGTGGGACCCGTACCCCAGTGAGAGTCAGTGTGTGTGGGACCCGTACCCCAGTGAGAGTCAGTGTGTGTGGGACTGTACCCCAGTGAGAGTCAGTGTGTGTGGGACCTGTCCCCCAGTGAGAGTCAGTGTGTGTGGGACCCGTACCCCAGTGAGAGTCAGTGTGTGTGGGACCTGTACCCCAGTGAGAGTCAGTGTGTGTGGGACCCGTACCCCAGTGAGAGTCAGTGTGTGTGGGACCTGTACCCCAGTGAGAGTCAGTGTGTGTGGGACCCGTACCCCAGTGAGAGTCAGTGTGTGTGGGACCCGTACCCCAGTGAGAGTCAGTGTGTGTGGGACTGTCCCCCAGTGAGAGTCAGTGTGTGTGGGACCCATACCCCAGTGAGAGTCAGTGTGTGTGGGACCCGTACCCCAGTGAGAGTCAGTGTGTGTGGGACCCGTACCCCAGTGAGAGTCAGTGTGTGTGGGACCCGTACCCCAGTGAGAGTCAGTGTGTGTGGGACCCGTACCCCAGTGAGAGTCAGTGTGTGTGGGACTGTCCCCCAGTGAGAGTCAGTGTGTGTGGGACCCATACCCCAGTGAGAGTCAGTGTGTGTGGGACCCGTACCCCAGTGAGAGTCAGTGTGTGTGGGACCTGTACCGCACTGAGGCGATTTCACTAACAGCCTTACCAAGGAGGGCACGGTGTAGTGTTACATGGCTCCAGCCTATCAGGAGGCCTCATTGACTGCAAGCAGTACTGCAGGTCCAGCTCTTTCTTTGAGCTGTGGTCAGCACACTCATAATGGACCCTCATAGTTCCTGTAATATTGAAAACACACCACAAACAGTGGCCTTGGTCACCAACATCTACAAAGCTATGTGTCATGTATTCAACTGTCATTGTAACCCATGTATAAACTGACCTAAGTTGTGCACCGTGAGAACACTGACCACTAGGTGGTGAACTTGTGGGAGACACTCCTAACCTGGACTTTCAGGTATAAAAGGGGAAACTCCACCCACCTTCTCCACTTCAGTGCTGGCTAATAAAGGTAACTGGTCACTGGTGACCTTCTCTCAAGTATGGGCCTCGTGTGCATTTGTACTGTACAGTAAGGACATAGTATTGGTGACGAGAAACTGGGATTTAAACCACGTGAGCATGGCCACTAGCAGCACAGACGAGAGGTACTGTGTTGGTGATGATTGGGACAATTTTATTGAGAGACTACAGCAAAGTGTCGTCACTAAGGAATGGCTGGGACAGGATTCGGCCGACAAACGCAGGGCTCATCTCCTGACGGTTTGTGGATCCAGGACGTACTCCCTGATGAAGGACCTTCTAGCACCAGAGAAGCCGGCAGACAAGACGTTCGAAGAGCTCAGTAAGTTGATCAGGGAACACTTTAAACCGGCGAGCAGCATGCACATGGCGAGACACCGGTTTTACACGCACCGGCGGTGAGAAGGGCAAAGCGTTCCAGACTTCGTGGCAGACCTCTGGCGACTGGCGAGTCTATGTAAGTTCCCAGATGCATGCAGAGCGGAAATGCTGCGAGACTTTTTTATTGAGGGCATCGGGCACGCTGGGGTTTTCAGGAAACTGATTGAGACCAAAGACTTGACCCTGGAAGCGGCAGCTCTGATAGCCCGGACATTTATCTCAGGGGAGGAAGAGACCAGAATGATGTTTGACAAAAATCTTGGTTTAAATGCAGCAAATGGACAGGGAGTCAATATTGTTAACGCGGCACACAGTTCTCCAGGCAGACAAGGGCAATCGGACATGCCCCAGCATGTAGTCGAACCCAAAGGGGGAATTCAACAGAGACAATGGTTAGCTGAATGGCGATTCATGCCATCGCAAGGGACAATGCGGCCAGTAATGGGGCCATCAACACCTGTCAATGGTGCGCTTAAGGACAGTTACAGAGACAGTCAGAGACGATCGACTGGTAATGGACCTTTTGTTTCCAACAACGGCTCATGTTGGAGGTGTGGAGGCAAACACCCAGCCAGAGCTTGCAGGTATCAGCAATATACCTGCAGAAACTGCAACGTCAGCGGTCACTTGGCGCGTATGTGCAGGAAGCCTGCAGATATACGAGGAGGATGGGCCCGATGTAAGCCCTACGAGGCCAAATGGACACTGGGGGAAATCACTGGATGCTGAAGTTCAGCGAGTTCATGTGGAGCACGTATACAGTTCATACACCAGGACGCCACCGATAATGATGAAAGTGCTCCTCAATGGCATCCCAGTATCAACAGAGCTAGACACGGGGGCCAGCCAGTCCCTGATGAGTATCAAACAGTTCGACAAGTTGTGGGCGTCCAAGGTCGGGAGGCCAAAATTATTGCCGATTGACGCACAGCTACGGACATATACAAAGGAGATCATTCCGGTGCTAGGCAGCGCCACGGTAGTCATGACCCACAAAGATTCGGAGAACAGGTTGCCACTCTGGATTGTCCCGGGGGACGGTCCCGCACTGCTGGGGAGGAGTTGGCTTGCTGTCATGAACAGGAAATGGGGCGATGTCAATGCAATTTCCTCTGTGGAGCGAGTATCATGCTCACAGGTCCTGAACAAATCTGACTCACTATTTCAACCCGGCATCGGCACTTTCATGGGGACCAAGGTAGTGATTCACATAAACCCGGACGCCAGGCCAGTACACCACAAGGCCAGAGCGGTGCCGTCCGTGATGCGGGAAAAGATAGAAGGCGAATTGGACCGCCTGCTGAGGGAAGGCATCATCTGGCCAGTCGAATTCAGTGACTGGGTGAGCCCGATTGTGCCGGTGCTCAAGGCGGATGGGTCGGTCAGGATATGTGGCGATTACAAGGTGTAGAATTGACCAATATCTCGCAAAGATTCCAGGTACCTTTCCCCTACAGAGGAGAAAAATCCCTTTCTGGGCTTTTAAAATGAGTTTAAAGGGGCAGATGAAGCCTGCGGGGGGTAAAAGGGGATGCATTCATGGAGACCCCCCCCCCCCCAGTGTTTGGACTCATAGGAAAGGGAATTCAAAATGGAGCTAAATTACAGAAGCCTGAGATCCCCTAAACATCTATGGGAAGGAGCAGATCAATTTTAAGATCCTACAACATTTTGGCTGCGAAAAAGAGTTACCAAATACAGGAGGTGGAGCCAACATCTGAAGCAAATTCGTGTATTAAGGACCCCAGGCTGTCTGGGGGGAACTATTCCCCGAAGAGATAATCGAATTACCCAATCAAGCACAATGGAAATCATGGTCAAAAAACTGGACAATCCTAAAACAATGCAAACCCAGTGATAGCACATTCTCACACCCTAATCGAGTTACTGCTGACAAAGGAGACATTGGAAAATCAATGGACAGAACAGTTTAAACAGAGCCCAAGAGATTTGATGGGAGATAACAGAGCCTTTTTTTGGGGATATATCTATCTCCCAGTTTTACAAGGAAAGACCAGCAGAACTCAAAACTAGCAGAACACAGGAGAGAAGCAGAACACAGATGGGAACACAGAGACAGACACACGCAGCCGGAGTGAAGAAATGGAGTAGTGAAGGAACCTACAGGAAGTCGTCAAGGACCGACCGAGCACGAGGCCCACGAAACGGAAGGTTGTCAGCAACCAAATTAACAAACCCGGGCCACCACAACCAGCGAAACGACCAACCGAAACCAACTCAGCAAAAACCGAAGAATCGACATTTATTTCAACTTTACAATCTACTTCTGAACGGCCAACGGGTGAGAAATTACCTAAAAGGACTAACTAAAACTAATGAAAGTGGGTACTCGCCCCAAACATCCAAAACGCAACTTACCGCATCAACGGATGCACCCCAACCGAAGACAACGCAGTCCGAAGTCCTCTCCTCCGTCCGGGGTACGGCTCGCCTAGAAGGCCAAGTGCAGCGAACCCCAAAACCGTGATTCACCGGCAACTGTCGAAAGGGATTGGGGAGCATAGCCCCTGAACCCCCAGAGCTATAACTTAGTTAGTTAGGGGAATTGGGAGGGGGGAGGCTGGGATAACTTGTGTAAATGTATCTGCATTCTCATCTTTACCCCATTTAGAGTTTAAGCTATATTCTTTTCCCCACAGGCTACATGTAATTTGACATTTTATTCAATGTGTTGTACCCCTCAGTGTGTATTGGTCTGTGTGTGTTATTAAAGGTGTGCCTTTTACTTCTTGTTCAACACAATAAAGCCATACCTGCTTCCTACCTTGAAACCGATTGTCTGTCCAAGTCTGTCACAGTCCCTTCATAATTCCAGTGTCTAGAACCAAGGGTGTGGGAGCGATTCGGAACCACTCATATAAGGTCAGAAGGGAAAGCTGACCCCCTGCAAACCACCCCTTCCACAGGCCACCATCAATCGGGTGTCACTCCAAGACCAGTACCCACTACCGAGAGCGGAGGATCTCTTTGCGACATTATCAGGTGGCAAACTTTTTTCAAAATTGGACCTGACCTCAGCTTACATGACCCAGGAGCTGGCGAGTGAGTCGAAGAAGCTGACCACCATCACGACACACAAGGGATTGTTTGAGTACAACAGATGTCCGTTCGGGATTCGCTCGGCCGCCACGATCTTCCAATGAAATATGGAAAGTCTCCACAAGTCGATTCCAGGGACGGTGGTTTTTCAGGACGACATCCTCATTACGGGTTATGATACTGAAGAACATCTCCACAACCTGGAGGAGGTGCTATGCAGACTGGACCGGGTAGGGCTGCGACTGAAAAAGGTGAAATGCGTCTTCCTAGCTCCAGAGGTAGAATTCCTGGGGATGAGGGTAGCAGCAGACGGGATCAGACCTACTGCGTCCAAGACGGAAGCGATCCAGAGAGCACCCAGACCCCGTAACACGACGGAGCTGCGTTCATTCCTGGGGCTCCTGAACGATTTTGGTAACTTTCTTCCCAAATTGAGCACGCTGCTAGAGCCGCTACACGTGCTCCTACGCAAAGGTCGCGAATGGGTCTGGGGGGACAGCCAGGAAAGGGCTTTTAATAGAGCACACAATTCGTTATGTTCCAACAATCTGTTAACGCTATATGACCCATGTAAGAAACTTGTGTTAACGTGCGATGCATCGTCCTATGGGTCGGGTGTATGTTGCAGCATGTTAATGCCAAGGGTCAGTTATAGCCGGTAGCTTATGCCTCCAGAAGTCTGTCCCAGGCAGAAAGGGGCTACGGGATGGTAGAAAAGGAGGCGCTCGCATGTGTATATGCAGTAAAAAAAATGCACCAGTACCTGTTTGGCAGGAAATTTGAGCTGGAGACAGATCACAAACCCCTAACGTCCCTTTTGGTCGACAACAAGGCCATAAATGCAAATGCATCGGCCCGCATACAGAGGTGGGCACTCACATTAGCCGCCTATGATTATACAATTCGCACAGACCGGGCACTGAAAACTGCGCCGATGCACTCAGCAGGTTCCCACTAGCCACCACTGAGGGGGCTACCGAGCATAGTGCTGAGATGGTCATGGCTGTTGAAGCTTTCGGAAGCGAAGGCTCACCCGTGACAGCCCGTCAGATTAAAGTCTGGACAAATAGAGACCCGCTACTGTCTTTAGTCAAGAAATGTATCCTGAATAGGGACTGGGCAGCCACGTACGGGGCATGCCCTGAGGAATTTAAACCATTTCTCAAGGGACAGGATGAACTCTCGATTCAGGCCAATTGCCTACTATGGGGAAACCGAGTAGTCATGCCCCAGATGGGCAGAGAGGTGTTCATCCGGGAACTCCACAATGAGCACCTAGGCATTGTCACGATGAAGGCAATTGCCAGGTCACACGTCTGGTGGCCAGGGATAGACGCAGACCTGGAACTTTGTGTTTGCAGATGTAACACGTGTGCTCAGCTGGGCAACGCACCCAGGGAAGCCCCCCTTAGCCCCTGGTCCTGGCCCGCCAAGCCATGGTCACGCATCCATGTGGACTATGCAGGTCCTTTCATGGGGAAAATGTTTTTGGTTGTAGTAGACGCCTACTCCAAATGGATCGAGTGTGACATTCTCAATTCAAGCACATCCTCTGCCACGGTAGAAAGTCTACGGCCAATGTTCGCTGCCCATGGTCTACCGGACATCTTGGTCAGCGACAATGGCCCATGCTTCACAAGCATTGAATTCCAGGACTTCATGGCAGGAAATGGTATCAACCATGTCAGAACGGCACCGTTCAAGCCGGCCTCAAACGGCCAGGCAGAACGAGCAGTGCAGATAATCAAACAGAGGATGCTCAGATTCCAAGGGGGTTCCCTACAAAGCCGCTTATCACGCCTCCTGTTGGCCAATAGATCCCGACCACACTCGCTCACAGGGGTTCCACCCGCAGAGCTGCTAATGAAAAGGACGCTCAAAACCCGGTTATCTCTTATACACCCCACCATGAAAGAAATTGTTGAGAGCAGGCGCCAGTCACAATATCACTACCATGACAGGAATGCGCGGGCACGATGTATTGATGTAAATGATCCTGTTTTTGTCCTCAATTACGCTGCAGGGCCCAAATGGCTCGCAGGCACTGTGATTGCCAAAGAGGGAAATAGGATTCTGGTAGTTAAACTTACCAATGGACAAATCTGCCGCAAACACGTGGATCAAACAAAAAGGAGGTTCAGCAACCCCATAGAAGAAGCAGAGGAAGAACACGATATAGAGTTGACTCCACCACAGGTGACCGAACACCGGAACCAAAGGGAGGAGAGCCCAGTCACTGTGGGCAGTCCGGACAGGCCTGAGGCACTGCAAACAGCAGACACTCAGGCCAGCGCCCAACAACCGGAGCCCCAACTCAGGCGCTCTACAAGGGAGCGTAAACCACCAGAGAGACTCAACCTGTGATCCCAATAAGACTTTGGGGGGGAGGTGATGTTATGTATTCAACCAGCAATGTAACCCATGTATAAACTGACCTAAGTTGTACACCGTGAGAACACTGACCCCTAGGTGGTGAACTTGTGGGAGACTCTCCTAACCTGGACCTTCAGGTATAAAAGGGGAAACTCCACCCATCTTCTTCACTTCAGTGCTGGCTAATAAAGGTTACTGGTCACAGAGTGACCTTCTCTCAAGTATGGACCTCGTGTGCATTTATACTGTGTAGTAAGGACATATTACTATGCTCAGCTGGAAAGGCTACAACGAGGTGACCATTACGCTGCTAAATAAAGTGACTCAATACAGTTACAGTGCGTGACCCTTACCCTGCATAAACAGTGACTCTGTACAGTTTTTTTTTAAATTCGTAGCCAATCGTTCCAATTCTTTGTCAAATCACAAACGCCAGAGGTCACCTTGGGCCCATTCAAGGATCACTCTGCGCCAATGCTCTTAGCCAAAAGGCCGAGAGCCACTGCACCGTTCCTGGAAGTACTGCAATACCAGGTTCGTGCCATGGAGGTGGATGGGTCAGGTCCCCCACACACCTCCGTGGAGGTGGATGGGTCAAGCAACTCTATACAGTTAGTGAGTGACCCTTACCCTGAATAAACAGTGACTCTGTACAGTTACACAGTGAGTGACCCTTACCCTGAATAAACAGTGACTCTGTACAGTTACACAGTGAGTGACTCTGAATATTAATGGGATTCCTCACCTGCCCCACAGCTAGCTGAACAAGCTTCAGTGATTGGGAGCCAGATGTAGGCGTACTCTTGCTTTTGAACATAGAGACTGTAAGTGATGTTGGGATTTACGATATCTCCGTATTGCTTCCCGTATTTCCGGTACACCTGGGATTATAAGGAAAAAAAGCATGTGAGTAATTTAATGAATACTTAAGGCGGACAGGATTCCCTCCAGGCACTGCGCATTAAAAAATTAATTCTCAGGAATCGGGATGTGAAAACCGAAAGATGGCACCTCCGACAGTGCGGCACTCCCTCAGTACTGCCCCTCCGACTGTGCGACACTCTCTCAGTACTGCCCCTCCGACAGTGCGGCACTCCCTCAGTACTGCCCCTCCGACAGTGCGGCACTCCCTCAGTACTGCCCCTCCGACAGTGCGGCACTCCCTCAGTACTGCCCCTCCGACAGTGCAGCACTCCCTCAGTACTGCCCCTCCGACAGTGCGGCACTCCCTCAGTACTGCCCCTCCGACAGTGCGGCACTCCCTCAGTACTGCCCCTCCAACAGTGCGGCACTCCCTCAGTACTGCCCCTCCGACAGTGCGGCACTCCCTCAGTACTAACCCTCCGACACTCCCTCAGTACTGCCCCTCCGACAGTGCGGCGCTCCCTCAGTACTGCCCCTCCGACAATGCAGCACTTCTTCAGTACTGCCCCTCCGACAGTGCGGCGCCCCCTCAGTACTGCCCCTCCGACTGTGCAGCACTCCCTCAGTACTGCCCCTCCGACAATGCAGCACTCCCTCAGTACTGCCCCTCCAACAGTGCAGCACTCCTTCAGTACTGTCCCTCTGACAATGCAGCATTCCCTCAGTACTGCCCCTCCGACAGTGCAGCACTCCCTCAGTACTGCCCCTCCGACAATGCAGCACTCCCTCAGTACTGCCCCTCCAACAGTGCAGCACTCCCTCAGTACTGTCCCTCTGACAATGCAGCATTCCCTCAGTACTGCCCCTCCGACAGTGCAGCACTCCCTCAGTACTGCCCCTCCGACAATGCAGCACTCCCTCAGTACTGCCCCTCCAACAGTGCAGCACTCCCTCGGTACTGTCCCTCTGACAATGCAGCATTCCCTCAGTACTGCCCCTCCGACAGTGCAGCACTCCCTCAGTACTGCCCCTCTGACAGTGCAGCATTCCCTCTATTATGTCTTGGATAAATAATCAGACTAGATGCTGCAAGCTCAAAGTAAGGTGTGACCATAGTCCTTTATTCCAGATCTCAGAGTGCCTCTCCAGCCTGTGAGGCCTCCTTATATACAGGTGCTCCCAAGGGATTGTGGGATTCCTTGGCATCCAGGGGATAAGCCCTCTGGTGGTTAGACATGGTATTTACAGGTTACATACATAACAACACTCCACACCCCCCCGCCCCCCCTCGCAACCCCCACCCAAAAGTCAATAGTGTAACTATTTACAATGTGAGTCGATCTGGGGCCTTCCTTTCCCTGGTTGATCATCTCGGTGCAAATGCTGGTTTTAGTGAGTTGTTTGTTGGGCCCTCGCTGGGCTGCTACGCAGCTGGCCTTGCTGGGCTGCTGGGGGTGGTGAGTCCTGCTGGGCTGCTGGGGATGATGGGTTCTGCTTCGTGGTCAATCGCTGGGTCTGTTGCCACTTGTGTGTGTGTTAGAGGGTCGAAAAAGGTAGAGTCTACTGTGGGTTGTTCTGGATAGTCCATAAATCTGAGTTTGGTTTGGTTCATGTGTTTCCTGCAGGTGAGTCCATTTGCGAGTTTGACCACAAACACCCTACTTCCCTCTTTGGCCAAAACAGTGCCAGCAATCCACGTGGGACCTTGTCCATAGTTCAACACAAATACAGGATCATTTATCTCAATTTCGCGTGACACATTTGCGCGATCATGATATGTATTCTGTTGAAGCCGCCTGCTCTCTACCTGTTTGTGTAGATCAGGGTGGACTAACAAGAGCCTTGTCTTAATTGCCCTTTTCATGAGCAGTTCAGTGGGAGGGACCCCAGTGAGCGAGTGGGGTCTTGTGCGGTAACTGAGCAGGACTCGGGATAAGCGAGTCTGCAGTGAGCCTTCAGTTACCCTTTTCAAGCTCTGCTTGATTGTTTGAACTGCTCGTTCTGCCTGACCGTTGGACGCTGGTTTAAACGGGGCAGTCATGACATGTTTGATCCCATTGTGTGTCATGAGCTCCTTGAACCTGGCACTGGTAAAGCACGGCCCATTGTCACTTACAAGGACATCAGGCAGGCCGTGCGTGGCAAACATGGCCCGTAGGCTTTCAATGGTGGCAGCGGACGTGCTTGCCAACATTATCACACATTCAATCCATTTGGAGTACGCATCGACAATCACGAAAAATATTTTTCCCAAGAATGGGCCGGCATAGTCGACATGGACCCTGGACCACGGTTTGGAGGGCCAGGACCATAAACTTAGTGGGGCCTCCCTGGGTGCATTGCTTAACTGGGAACATGTGTTACATTTGTGCACACAGGACTCTAAGTCTGCATCGATACCGGGCCACCACACGTGGGATCTGGCTATCGCTTTCATCATTACAATACCTGGGTGGGTACTGTGGAGATCACTGATGAAAGTGTCCCGGCCCTTTATTGGCACAACTACCCGATTACCCGATAGCAGGCAGTCTGCTTGTATAGACATTTCATCTTTGCGCCGCTGATACGGCTTTATTTCTTCCTGCATCTCTAACGGGACACTAGACCAACTCCCGTGGAGCACACAGTTTTTTTTACTAAGGACAGTAAGGGGTCCTGGCTCATTCAGGTTCTAACCTGTCGGGCGGTAACAGGTGATTGCTCACTCTCGAATGCTTCCATTACCGTAACTAAATCTGCGGGCTGTGCCATCTCCACCCCGGTGGTGGGCAATGGTGGCCTGTTGAGAGCATCGGCACAACTTTCTGTGCCTGGCCTGTGGCGGATGGCGTAGCTGTATGCGCACTAATATGTCCTTACTATACAGTATAAATGCACACGAGGCCCATACTTGAGAGAAGGTCACTCTGTGACCAGTAACCTTTATTAGCCAGCACTGAAGTGAAGAAGATGGGTGGAGTTTCCCCTTTTGTACCTGAAGGTCCAGGTTAGGAGTGTCTCCCACAAGTTCACCACCTAGGGGGTCAGTGTTCTCACGGTGTACAACTTAGGTCAGATTATACATGGGTTACAATGCTGGTTGAATACATGACATCACCTCCCCCCAAAGTCTTATTGGGATCACAGGTTGAGTCTCTCTGGTGGTTTACGCTCCCTTGTAGAGCGCCTGAGTTGGGGCTCCGGTTGTTGGGCGCTGGCCTGAGTGTCTGCTGTTTGCGGTGCCTCAGGCCTGTCCGGACTGCCCACAGTGACTGGGCTCTCCTCCCTTTGGTTCCGGTGTTCGGTCACCTGTGGTGGAGTGAACTCTACATCGTGTTCTTCCTCTGCTTCTTCTATGGGGTTGCTGAACCTCCTTTTTGTTTGATCCACGTGTTTGCGGCAGATTTGTCCATTGGTAAGTTTAACTACCAGAATCCTATTCCCCTCTTTGACAACCACAGTGCCTGCGAGCCATTTGGGCCCTGCAGCGTAATTGAGGACAAAAACAGGATCATTTACATCAACACATCGCGCCCGCGCATTCCTGTCATGGTAGGCACATTGTGACTGGCGCCTGCTCTCAACAATTTCTTTCATGGTGGGGTGTATAAGGGATAACCTGGTTTTGAGCGTCCTTTTCATTCGCAGCTCTGTGGGTGGAACCCCTGTGAGCGAGTGTGGTCGGGATCTATTGGCCAACAGGAGGCGTGATAAGCGGCTTTGTAGGGAACCCCCTTGGATTCTGAGCATCCCCTGTTTGATTATCTGCACTGCTCGTTCTGCCTGGCCGTTTGAGGCCGGCTTGAACGGTGCCGTTCTGACATGGTTAATTCCATTGCCTGCCATGAAGTCCTGGAATTCAGTGCTTGTGAAGCACGGGCCATTGTCGCTGACCAAGATGTCTGGTAGACCATGGGCAGCGAACATTGGCCGTAGACTTTCTACCGTGGCAGAGGATGTGCTTGAATTGAGAATGTCACACGTGATCCATTTGGAGCAGGCGTCTACTACAACCAAAAACATTTTTCCCATGAAAGGACCTGCATAGTCCACATGGATGCGTGACCATGGCTTGGCGGGCCAGGACCAGGGGCTAAGGGGGGCTTCCCTGGGTGCGTTGCCCAGCTGAGCACACGTGTTACACCTGCAAACACAAAGTTCCAGATCTGCATCTATCCTGGCCACCAAATGTGTGACCTGGCAATTGCCTTCATCATGACCAAGCCCGGGTGCTCATTGTGGAGTTCTCTGATGAACACCTCTCTGCCCATCTGGGGCATGACTACTCGGTTTCCCCATAGTAGGCAATTGGCCTGAATCGAGAGTTCATCCTGTCCCTTGAGAAATGGTTTAAATTCCTCAGGGCATGCCCCGTACGTGGCTGCCCAGTCCCTATTCAGGACACATTTCTTGACTAAAGACAGTAGCGGGTCTCTATTTGTCCAGACTTTGATCTGACTGGCTGTCACGGGTGAGCCTTCGCTTCCGAAAGCTTCAACAGCCATGACCATCTCAGCAGCATGCTCGGTTGCCCCCTCAGTGGTGGCTAGTGGGAGCCTGATGAGTGCATCGGCGCAGTTTTCAGTGCCCGGTCTGTGCGAACTGTATAGTCATAGGCGGCTAATGTGAGTGCCCACCTCTGTATGCGGGCCGATGCATTTGCATTTATGGCCTTGTCAGTCAAAAGGGACGTTAGGGGTTTGTGATCTGTCTCCAGCTCAAATTTCCTGCCAAACAGGTACTGGTGCATTTTTTTTACTGCATATACACATGCGAGCGCCTCCTTTTCTACCATCCCGTAGCCCCTTTCTGCCTGGGACAGACTTCTGGAGGCATAAGCTACCGGCTGTAACTGACCCTTGGCATTGACATGCTGCAACACACACCCGACCCCATAGGACGACGCATCGCACGTTAACACAAGTTTCTTACATGGGTCATATAGCGTTAACAGATTGTTGGAACATAACAAATTGCGTGCTCTATTAAAAGCCCTTTCCTGGCTGTCCCCCCAGACCCATTCGCGACCTTTGCGTAGGAGCACGTGTAGCGGCTCTAGCAGCGTGCTCAATTTGGGAAGAAAGTTACCAAAATCATTCAGGAGCCCCAGGAACGAACGCAGCTCCGTCGTGTTACAGGGTCTGGGTACTCTCTGGATCGCTTCCATCTTGGACGCAGTAGGTCTGATCCCGTCTGTTGCTACCCTCATCCCCAGGAATTCTACCTCTGGAGCTAGGAAGATGCACTTCACCTTTTTCAGTCGCAGCCCTACCCGGTCCAGTCTGCGTAGCGCCTCCTCCAGGTTGTGGAGGTGTTCTTCAGTATCGTAACCCGTAATGAGGATGTCGTCCTGAAAAACCACCGTCCCTGGAATCGACTTGAGGAGGCTTTTCATATTTCGTTGGAAGATCGCGGCGGCCGAGCGAATCCCGAACGGACATCTGTTGTACTCAATCAATCCCTTGTGTGTCGTGATGGTGGTCAGCTTCTTCGACTCACTCGCCAGCTCCTGGGTCATGTAAGCTGAGGTCAGGTCCAATTTTGAAAAAAGTTTGCCACCGGATAGCGTCGCAAAGAGGTCCTCCGCTCTCGGTAGCGGGTACTGGTCTTGGAGTGACACCCGATTGATGGTGGCCTTGTAATCGCCACATATCCTGACCGACCCATCCGCCTTGAGCACCGGCACAATCGGGCTCGCCCAGTCACTGAATTCGACTGGCGAGATGATGCCTTCCCTCAACAGGCGATCTAATTCGCCTTCTATCTTTTCCCGCATCACGTACGGCACTGCTCTGGCCTTGTGGTGTACTGGCCTGGCGTCCGGGTTTATGTGAATCACTACCTTGGTCCCCATGAAAGTGCCGATGCCGGGTTGAAATAATGAGTCAAATTTGTCCAGGACCTGTGAGCATGATACTCGCTCCACAGAAGAAATTGCATTGACATCGCCCCATTTCCTGTTCATGACAGCAAGCCAACTCCTCCCCAGTAGTGCGGGACCATCCCCTGGGACAATCCAGAGTGGCAACCTGTTCTCCGAATCTTTGTGGGTCATGACTACCGGGGCGCTGCCTAGCACCGGAATGATCTCCTTTGTATATGTCCGTAGCTGTGCATCAATCAGCAATAATTTTGGCCTCCTGGCCTTGGACGCCCACAACTTGTCGAACTGTTTGATACTCATCATGGACTGGCTGGCCCCCGTGTCTAACTCCATTGGTACTGGGATGCCATTGAGGAGCACTTTCATCATTATCGGTGGTGTCCTGGTGTATGAACTGTATATGTGCTCCACATGAACTCGCTGAACTTCAGTTTCCAGCGATTTCCCCCAGTGTCCATTTGACCTCGTAGGGCTTACATCGGGCCCGTCCTCCTCGTACATCAACCTGGCTGCAGGCTTCCTGCACATACGCGCCAAGTGACCGCTGACGTTGCAGTTTCTGCAGGTATATTGCTGATACCTGCAAGCTCTGGCTGGGTGTTTGCCTCCACACCTCCAGCATGAGCCGTTGTTGGAAACAAAAGGTCCATTACCAGTCGATCGTCTCTGACTGTCTCTGTAACTGTCCTTAAGCGCACCATTGACAGGTGTTGACGGCCCCATTACTGGCCGCATTGTCCCTTGTGATGGCATGAATCGCCGTTCAGCTAGCCATTGTCTCTGTTGAATTCCCCCTTTGGGTTCGACTACATGCTGGGGCATGTCCGATTGCCCCTGTCTGCCTGGAGAACTGTGTGCCGCATTAACAATGTTGACTCCCTGTCCATCTGCTGCATTTAAACCAAGATTTTTGTCAAACATCATTCTGGTCTCTTCCTCCCCCGAGATAAATGTCTGGGCTATCAGAGCTGCCGCTTCCAGGGTCAAGTCTTTGGTCTCAATCAGTTTTCTGAAAACCCCAGCGTGCCCGATGCCCTCAATAAAAAAGTCTCGCAGCATCTCCGCTCTGCATCCATCTGGGAACTTACATAGGCTCGCCAGTCGCCGGAGGTCTGCCACGAAGTCTGGAACGCTTTGCCCTTCTCACCGCCGGTGCGTGTAAAACCGGTGTCTCGCCATGTGCATGCTGCTCGCCGGTTTAAGGTGTTCCCCGATCAACTTACTGAGCTCTTCGAACGTCTTGTCCACCGGCTTCTCTGGTGCTAGAAGGTCCTTCATCAGGGAGTACGTCCTGGATCCACAAACCGTCAGGAGATGAGCCCTGCGTTTGTCGGCCGAATCCTGTCCCAGCCATTCCTTAGTGACAAAACTTTGCTGTAGTCTCTCAATAAAATTGTCCCAATTATCACCAACACAGTACCTCTCGTCTGTGCTGCTAGTGGCCATGCTCGCGTGGTTTAAATCCCAGTTTCTCATCACCAATACTATGTCCTTACTGTACAGTATAAATGCACACGAGGCCCATACTTGAGAGAAGGTCACCAGTGACCAGTTACCTTTATTAGCCAGCACTGAAGTGATGAAGGTGGGTGGAGCTTCCCCTTTTATACCTGAAAGTCCAGGTTAGGAGTGTCTCCCACAAGTTCACCACCTAGTGGTCAGTATTCTCACGGTGTACAACTTAGGTCAGTTTATACATGGGTTACAATGACAGGTGACTACATGACACGGATAACATGAGCGCCCATTTCTGGTTGCGGACCGATGCATTCGTATTTATCCCCTTATTTTCAGAAAAGAGGGATATAAGTGGCTTATGGTCTGTTTCCAATTCAAATTTGAGCCCGAACAGATATTGATGCATTTTCTTTACCCTGTAAACACATGCTAAAGCTTCTTTTTCGATCATACTGTAGGCTCTCTCGGCCTTAGACAGACTTCTGGATGCATAAGCAACCGGTTGCAATTTCCCAAGTTCATTAGCTTGTTGCAATACACACCCGACCCCGCATGACAACGCATCACATGCTAGTACCAAACGTTTACATGGATTGTACAACACAAGCAATTTTGACGTGCCATCTCCCTTGAGGACTGGAACAATCGGACTGGCCCACTCATTGAATTCGATCGGCGAAATGATGCTCTCTCCTTGCAGCCTGTCCAGCTCGATCTCCACCCTCTCTATCATGTAAGGTACCGCTCTCACCTTGTGATGGATGGGTCGCGCCCCCGGAATCAAATGGATCTGCACTTTTGCTCCTTGGAACTTCCCGATGCCCGGTTCGAACAGCGAGGGGAACTTGCTTAGGACCTGGGCACATGAGGTGTCGTCAACGGACGAAAGCGTTCGAACGTTGTCCCAGTTCCAGAGTATCTTTCCCAGCCAGCTCCTGCCGAACAGCGTGGGGCCATCGCCCGGTACCACCCAGAGTGGTAACTCGTGCACCGCTCCATCGTAGGAGACTTTACAGTAGCACTGCCGATTACAGGAATCAGTTCCTTTGTGTACATTCTAAGTTTGGTACGAATGGGAGTCAGAACTGGCCTTGAGGTCTTGCTGCACCACAACTTATCGAAAGTCTTTTTGCTCATTATGGACTGGCTTGCGCCCATGTCCAGCTCCATGGACACCAGGAGTCCATTTAATTCAACCGTCAGCATTATCGGGGGACACTTTGTGGTAAATGTATGCACCCCATATACCTCTGCCTCCTCAGTCTGAGGCTTTGGTTCGTTATGATCCACCGTGGATCTGTCCTCCTCTGCAACATGGTGGTTTGCAGGATTAGCAGGGTTTGCAGCTCGCCTGCACATACATTGTTCTACAGCCCTTGCAAACGTATCTTTTGAAGTGGCATGAATGGAATCGATGATCACCCCCGCAGCGCCAACAAGGTGTTAATGGCCTTGTATTCACCACCCTCGATGGCAGACTCTGAGTCATCTGCGGATGTGCAGCTACAGGTGTGTAAGTCCTGCCCTGCACATTGCGATTCGAAAACAATGTTAATTTGTTCACAGTACTTGCAGCAGCACTCGTGAGCTTGGAAATTTGTTTGGTATTGTCACTGGTGGCGATAAACGCCTGGGCTATCGCTATGGCTTTACTCAAGGTTGGGGTCTCTACAGTCAAAAGTTTGCGAAGTATTACTTCATGGCCAATGCCAAGTACAAAGAAGTCCCTGAGCATGTGCTCCAAGTGTCCTTCAAATTCTCAATGACGTAGCTCGCCACTTCCTGGCCTTCAGACCTCTTGTACGTGGAGAACCGATACCTCGCCATCAGAACGCTTTCCTTCGGGTTTAGATACTCCCGGACCAGTGTGCACAACTCACCGTACGACTTGTCTGTGAGTTTCGCTGGAGCGAGCAGGTTTTTCATGAGGCCATACGTTGGTGCCTCGCAAACGGTGAGGAGGATCGGCCTTCGTTTGGTAGTGTTCGCTTCTCCTCCCAGCTCATTGGCCACGAAGTATTGGTCGAGTCGCTCCACGAAGGTTTCCCAATCATCTCCCTACGAAAATTTCCCCAGGATGCCCATGGTTCTCTGCATTGTTGCGGTGGGGTTCGTTATCTGTATCTTGTTGCCAGTTGTTATGTCTTGGATAAAGAGTCAAACTAGATACTGCAAGTAAGTGTGACCGTCGTCCTTTATTACAGATCTCAGAGTGTCTCTCCAGCCTGTGAGGTCTCCTTATATACAGGTGCTCCCAAGGGATCGTGGGATCCCTTGGGACTCCAGGGGATAAGCCCTCTAGTGGTTAGACATGGTAATTACAGGTTTACATACATAACACCCTCAGTACTGCCCCTCCGACAGTGCAGTGCTCCCTCAGTACTGCCCCTCCGACAGTGCAGTGCTCCCTCAGTACTGCCTCTCCGACAGTGCAACGCTCCCTCAGTACTTCCCCTCCGACAGTGCGGCGCTCCCTCAGTACTGCCTCTCCGACAGTGCGGCGTTCCCTCAGTACTGCCCCTCCGACAGTGCGGTGCTCCCTCAGTACTGCCTCTCCGACAATGCGACGCTCCCTCAGTACTGCCCCTCCGATAGTGCGACGCTCCCTCAGTACTGCCCCTCCGACAGTGTGGCACTCCCTCAGTACTGCCCCTCCGACAGCGCGGTGCTCCCTCAGTACTGCCCCTCCGACAGTGCGGCGCTCCCTCAGTACTGCCCCTCCAACAGTGCAGCACTCCCTCAGCACTACCCCTCCGACAATGCAGCACTCCCTCAGCACCGCCCCTCCAACAGTGCAATACTCCCTATAAACACCAGCACAGACTAGTTGGGCTGAATGGCCTGTTCCTATGCTGTATATTCTCGGTAATTATTCTCCTCCCAAATCTTGCACTGGTGAAGTATTCGGGAGGAGCCAGTGGTGAATGAGTTTGTTTTTCTCGCCCCCACCTGTATTTCGATGGTGTCGTGTGTGGGTCCGTCGATGATGATCTCCTCCATGTCCGGCAGGTTTTGCTGGGTCAGGTACAGCCTGTACACCACCCTGTCATCCTCCAGGCTGCTCGGGTACGAGGTGTTGAGCGAGATCCTCTTGGCTCCGGCGACCACGTACTGACCTTTAACCTTTACTGCTGCAATAACAACCACAACAATTTGCATTTATATAAGAACAGAAGAATTAGGAGCAGGGGCCGGCCATTCGGCCCCTCGAGCCTGCTCCGCCATTCAATGAGACGATGGCTGATCTCCCTCAACTCCACTTTGCTGCACTGTCCCCATATCCCTCAATTCCCTTAATATCCAAAAATCTATCGATCTGTGTCTTGAATATACTCAAAGACTGAGCCTCCACTGCCCTCTGGCATAGAGAATTCCAGAGAGTCACCACCCTCTGAGTGAAGAAGATTCTCCTCATCTCAGTCCTAAATGGCCGACCCCTTATCCTGAGACTGTGACCCCTGGTTCTAGACTCCCCAGCCCGGGGGAAACATCCTCCCTGCATCTACCCTGTCAAGCCCTGTAAGAATTTTGTATGTTTCAATGAGATCACCTCTCATTCTTCTAAACTCTACAGAATATCGGCCTAGTCTGCTCAATCTCTCCTCATAGGACAATCCCCCCATCCCAGGAATCAGTCTGGTGAACCTTCGTTGCACTCCCTCTGTGGCAAGTATATCCTTCCTTAGGTAAGGAGACCCGAACTGTGCATATGAACAATGACGGACAGGTAAAGACCATCTGGTCTATCGAGCCTGTCCCACACAATTGCGATACCTTGTGTATCACAACATATACACTCCACCCCACTCAAACCATGTGATCTCCTGGGAGAGGCAAAAATAGATTAAAAAAAAACCCAGGCCAATTTGGGAAAAGAAATCTGGGAAATTCCTCTCCGATCCATCTCGCCAATCGAAAATAGTCCAGGAGATCACTCTGGCCTTGAATTCCCTGCAGTACCTGCCTTCTGTAAGAGGTGATCTCCGCCACAGTCAGAAACCAGTTTTCACTTGAAGGAATTCAGCGAGTCTGCATCCACCACATGGAACGGCAGCTTGTCCCAGCGGTCTGCTATTCTCTGGGAAAAGAACTACTTCCTGACGTCTAACCTAGATCTAGCCTTATACAACTTAAATTTGTGCCCCCCAGTCCTGCCTAACCTATTTAATTACAATAAACGGACAGCTGGAACACCATCTATTCCCTTCATAAACCTCAATCAGACGCTCCCCTAAGTCTACACAATTTATATAGCACCTTTAACATCCCAAGGTGATTCGTAGGAGCATTAATTAGACACAACATTGAGCTAGTTTGCCAGTAATCTAGTGGAGGCTCTCACTAACATCTAATCATTGAATCCGTATTTAGTTATCTGCCAGCCCGGGATAGCTCATGTGGTGCAGAGATAACCATCGCTCCAGCACCACATCCCTATCAGGGGCCCATCGCCGTATATCAATACAATTGGCGGACACATTCTCCTCAATAACAAGAATACTTTGAAGTGTTGCTTTACTGGACTCACCAACCACAACCTAATACCGGACAATCAACAACAACTTGCATTTATATAGCGCCTGCAACATATAAAACGTCTCAAGGTGCTTCACAGGATTATCAAACAAAATGTGACACTGAGTCACAGAAGGAGATATTAGGGCAGGTGACCAAATGCTTGATTAAAGATGGAAGGAGCGTCTTAAAGGAGGAGAGAGAGAGGTAGAGAGGCGGAGAGGTTTAGGGAGGGAAATCCAGAGCTTAGGGCCCAGGCAGCTGAAGGCACGGGCCCCAATGGTAGATGCACAAACCGTGGTACACAAAAGGCCAGAGTTGGAGGAGCGCAGAGATCTCAGATGGTTGTGGGGCGGGAGGAGATTACAGAGATCGGGAGGGGTGTCGGGGTCAGAGGAGGTTACAGAGATAGGGAGGGGTGTAGGGGTCGGAGGAGGTTAGAGATAGGGAGGGGTGTGAGGCTGGAGGAGGTTACAGAGATAGGGAGGGGTGTAGGGGCTGGAGGTTACAGAGATAGGGAGGGGTGTAGGGGCTGGAGGAGGTTACAGAGATAGGGAGGGGTGTAGGGGCTGAAGGAGGTTACAGAGATAGGGAGGGGTGTAGGGGCTGGAGGGGGTTACAGAGATAGGGAGGGGTGTAGGGCTGGAGGAGGTTAGAGATAGGGAGGGGTGTAGGGGTGGAGGGAGTTACAGAGATAGGGAGGGGTGTAGGGGCTGGAGGAGGTTACAGAGATAGGGAGGGGTGTATTGCTGGAGGAGGTTACAGAGATAGGGAGGGGTGTAGGGGCTGGAGGAGGTTAAGAGATAGGGAGGGGTGTGAGGCTGGAGGAGGTTAGAGATAGGGAGGGGTGTATTGCTGGAGGAGGTTACAGAGATAGGGAGGGGTGTAGGGGCTGGAGGAGGTTACAGAGATAGGGAGGGGTGTAGGGCTGGAGGAGGTTAGAGATAGGGAGGGATGTAGGGGCTGGAGGAGGTTACAGAGATAGGGAGGGGTGTAGGGGCTGGAGGAGGTTACAGCGATAGGGAGGGGTGGAGGGATTGGAGGGGTTTATAGAGGGAGAGGGAGGCAGGCCTTACCCGCTCCTTCCCCCCCCCCCCCAATGCTGACCGATTGCAGAAGGCAAGAACTCCTTTTAGAACTCAATTTAGAACTCAGCAGAGGAGGACAAAGGGTTTGATTAGGGCAGGGAAAATGGAGTATGAGAAGAAGCTTGCAGGGAACATTAAGACGGATTGCAAAAGTTTCTATAGATATGTAAAAAGAAAAAGGTTAGTAAAGACAAACGTAGGTCCCCTGCAGTCAGAATCAGGGGAAGTCATAACGGGGAACAAAGAAATGGCGGACCAATTGAACAAGTACTTTGGTTCAGTATTCACGAAGGAGGACACGAACAACCTTCCGGTTATAAAAGGGGTCGGGGGGTCTAGTAAGGAGGAGGAACTGAGGGAAATCCTTATTAGCCGGGAAATTGTGTTGGGGAAATTGATGGGATTGAAGGCCGATAAATCCCCAGGGCCTGATGGACTGCATCCCAGAGTACTTAAGGAGGTGGCCTTGGAAATAGTGGATGCGTTGACAGTCATTTTCCAACATTCCATTGACTCTGGATCAGTTCCTATGGAGTGGAGGGTAGCCAATGTAACCCCACTTTTTAAAAAAGGAGGGAGAGAGAAAACAGGGAATTATAGACCGGTCAGCCTGACATCGGTAGTGGGTAAAATGATGGAATCAATTATTAAGGATGTCATAGCAGTGCATTTGGAAAGAGGTGACATGATAGGTCCAAGTCAGCATGGATTTGTGAAAGGGAAATCATGCTTGACAAATCTTCTGGAATTTTTTGAGGATGTTTCCAGTAGAGTGGATAAGGGAGAACCAGTTGATGTGGTATATTTGGACTTTCAGAAGGCGTTCGACAAGGTCCCACACAAGAGATTGATGTGCAAAGTTAGAGCACATGGGATTGGGGGTAGTGTACTGACATGGATTGAGAACTGGTTGTCAGACAGGAAGCAAAGAGTAGGAGTAAATGGGTACTTTTCAGAATGGCAGGCAGTGACTAGTGGGGTACCGCAAGGTTCTGTGCTGGGGCCCCAGCTGTTTACACTGTACATTAATGATTTAGATGAGGGGATTAAATGTAGTATCTCCAAATTTGCAGATGACACTAAGTTGGGTGGCAGTGTGAGCTGCGAGGAGGATGCTGTGAGGCTGCAGAGCGACTTGGATAGGTTAGGTGAGTGGGCAAATGCATGGCAGATGAAGTATAATGTGGATAAATGTGAGGTTATCCACTTTGGTGGTAAAAACAGAGAGACAGACTATTATCTGAATGGTGACAGATTAGGAAAAGGGGAGGTGCAAAGAGACCTGGGTGTCATGGTACATCAGTCATTGAAGGTTGGCATGCAGGTACAGCAGGCGGTTAAGAAAGCAAATGGCATGTTGGCCTTCATAGCGAGGGGATTTGAGTACAGGGGCAGGGAGGTGTTGCTACAGTTGTACAGGGCATTGGTGAGGCCACACCTGGAGTATTGTGTACAGTTTTGGTCTCCTAACCTGAGGAAGGACATTCTTGCTATTGAGGGAGTGCAGCGAAGGTTCACCAGACTGATTCCCGGGATGGCGGGACTGACCTATCAAGAAAGACTGGATCAACTGGGCTTGTATTCACTGGAGTTCAGAAGAATGAGAGGGGACCTCATAGAAACATTTAAAATTCTGACGGGGTTAGACAGGTTAGATGCAGGAAGAATGTTCCCAATGTTGGGGAAGTCCAGAACCAGAGGTCACAGTCTAAGGATAAGGGGTAAGCCATTTAGGACCGAGATGCGGAGGAACTTCTTCACCCAGAGAGTGGTGAACCTGTGGAATTCTCTACCACAGAAAGTTGTTGAGGCCAATTCACTAAATATATTCAAAAAGGAGTTAGATGAGGTCCTTACTACTAGGGGGATCAAGGGGTATGGCGAGAAAGCAGGAATGGGGTACTGAAGTTGAATGTTCAGCCATGAACTCATTGAATGGCGGTGCAGGCTAGAAGGGCCGAATGGCCTACTCCTGCACCTATTTTCTATGTTTCTATGTTTCTATGTTTCCCAAGCCAGTGGGGTCTCCTTTAAATATGCAGCTCGGGTATTTCACCGTGGAGAATAATGTAACGCGTGGTGATACCCCTCCTCTCAGACCCCTGGACACACTGCAGGTTATGGCTGCAGGGGTGGGGGTTAATCTGGTTCTAGTCTGCATATTATAAAAACAATATAGAGACATTGGAGATTCACAGGGATGATACCAGAACTGAGAGGTTATAATTATCAGGAACGATGGAAGAGGCCGGGGCTCTGTCTAGAAGCGAGAAGGCTGAGGGGTGATCTGATAGAGGTCTTTAAAATTATAAAAGGGTTCAATAGGGTAGACGTAGAGACGATGTTTCCACTTGTGGGGGAGATCAAAACTAGGCGCCCTCAATAACAGATCGTCATTAATAAATCCAATCGGGAATTCAGGAGACACTGCTTTATCCAGAGGGTGGGGAGAATGTGGAACTCACCACTACAGGGAGTGGTTGAGATGAAGAGTAGCATTTAAGGGGAGGATGTAAACACACGAGAGAGAAAGGAATAGAGGGATATGCTGATGGGGTGAGATGAGGTAGGGTGGGAGGAGGCTGAGATGCAGTATAAACACCGGCACGGACCAGCTGGGCCAAAAGGCCCGATTCTGTGCTGTAAATACCGTGTCATTCTCTGAAATTCTATGCAATTCTGCAACGGTATGCAAATTCTATGTAATTGTATGTAAATTGTATGTAAATTCTATGCAAACATTTAAATTATGTAAATTGTATGTACATATGATGTAAATTTTATGTAATTCCATTTATGATGGCTTTAATACCCTCTATGGGGTTCAAGTGCCACTCCCTCTCCGTTGCCAGCCCTGATCACCCTCCCGAGCCCGGGACTGGCATCTTGGTGAATTCCCCGCCTTTTTACTTCCGTGTAGGTGACTGAACCTTCCTCCGGTGCCTTACCAAGATGTGAGAACACAGACTGGGTGTTGGAGACTCGGACGTTGGTGGAATGCGGTGGGACTGCAAGGAAGGTGATGTACTCTGCAATTCAAAAATAAAAGACCGTCAGAGATACACTGTGAGCAGTTCTGGGCCCACACCTGGAGCACTGGGAACAGTTCTGGGCTCACACCTGGAGCACTGTGAGCAGTTCTGGGCCCACACCTGGAGTACTGTGAGCAGTTCTGGGCCCACACCTGGAGTACTGTGAGCAGTTCTGGGCCCACACCTGGAGTACTGTGAGCAGTTCTGGGCCCACACCTGAAGTACTGTGAGCAGTTCTGGGCCCACACCTGGAGTACTGTGAGCAGTTCTGGGCTCACACCTGGAGTACTGTGAGCAGTTCTGGGCTCACACCTGGAGTACTGTGAGCAGTTCTGGGCCCACACCTGGAGTACTGTGAGCAGTTCTGGGCCCACACCTGGAGTACTGTGAGCAGTTCTGGGCTCACACCTGGAGTACTGTGAGCAGTTCTGGGCCCACACCTGGAGCACTGTGAGCAGTTCTGGGCCCACACCGTAGGAAGGATATATTGACCTCGGAGGGAGAGCAGTGTGGGTTTACCAGACTGATACCCGGACTTCAAGGGTTAAGTTACGAGGAGAGATTACACAAACTAGGATTGTATTCCCTGTAATTTAGAGGGTTAAGGGGTGATCTGATGGAAGTTTTCAGGATATTGAGGGGAATTAAAAAGTAGGACCTCAAAAGTAGTAATCTCGGGATTGCTACCAGTGCCACGTGATAGTCAGAGTAGGAATCGCAGGATAGCGCAGATGAATACGTGACTTGAGCAATGGTGCAGCAGGGAGGGATTCAAATTCCTGGGGTATTGGAACCTGTTCTGGGGGAGGTGGGACCAGTACAAACCGGACAGTCTGCACCTGGGCAGGACCGGAACCAATGTCCAAGGGGGAGTGTTTGCTAGTGCTGTTGGGGGGGGAGTTAAACTAATATGGCAGGGGGATGGGAACCAATGCAGGGAGACAGAGGGAAACAAAAAGGAGACAAAAGCAAAAGACAGAAAGGAGATGAGGAAAAGTGGAGGGCAGAGAAACCCAAGGCAAAAAACAAAAAGGGCCACTGTACAGCAAAATTCTAAAAGGACAAAGGGTGTTAAAAAAACAAGCCTGAAGGCTTTGTGTCTTAATGCAAGGAGTATCCATAATAAGGTGGATGAATTAACTGTGCAAATAGATGTTAACAAATATGATGTGATTGGGATTACAAAGACGTGGCTCCAGGATGATCCGGGCTGGGAACTCAACATCCAGGGGTATTCAAACATTCAGTAAGGATAGAATAAAAGGAAAAGGAGGTGGGGTAGCATTGCTGGTTAAGGAGGAGATTAATGCAATAGTTAGGAAGGACATTAGCTTGGATGATGTGGAATCTATATGGGTAGAGCTGCAGAACACCAAAGGGCAAAAAACGTTAGTGGGAGTTGTGTACAGACCTCCAAACAGTAGTAGTGATGTTGGGGAGGGCATCAAACAGGAAATTAGGGGTGCATGCAATAAAAGTGCAGCAGTTATAATGGGTGACTTTAATATGCACATAGATTGGGTTAACCAAACTGGAAGCAATACGGTGGAGGAGGATTTCCTGGAGTGCATAAGGGATGGTTTTCTAGACCAATATGTCGAGGAACCAACTAGGGGGGAGGCCATCTTAGACTGGGTGTTGTGTAATGAGAGAGGATTAATTAGCAATCCCGTTGTGCGAGGCCCCTTGGGGAAGAGTGACCATAATATGGTGGAATTCTGCATTAGGATGGAGAATGAAACAGTTAATTCAGAGACCATGGTCCAGAACTTAAAGAAGGCTAACTTTGAAGGTATGAGGCGTGAATTGGCTAGGATAGATTGGCGAATGATACTTAAGGGGTTGACTGTGGATGGGCAATGGCAGACATTTAGAGACCGGATGGATGAACTACAACAATTGTACATTCCTGTCTGTTGTAAAAATAAAAAAGGGAAGGTAGCTCAACCGTGGATATCAAGGGAAATCAGGGATAGTATTAAAGCCAAGGAAGTGGCATACAAATTGGTCAGAAATAGCAGTGAACCCGGAGACTGGGAGAAATTTAGAACTCAGCAGAGGAGGACAAAGGGTTGATTAGGGCAGGGAAAATGGAGTACGAGAAGAAGCTTGCAGGGAACATTAAGAAAGACTGCAAAAGTTTCTTTAGATATGTAAAGAGAAAAAGGTTAGTAAAGACAAATTTGGTCCCCTGCAGTCAGAATCAGGGGAAGTCATAACGGGGAACAAAGAAATGGCAGAACAATTGAACAAGTACTTTGGTTCGGTATTCACTAAGGAGGACACAAACAACCTTCCGGATATAAAAGGGGTCAGAGGGTCTAGTAAGGAGGAGAAACTGAGGGAAATCCTTATTAGTCAGGAAATTGTGTTGGGGAAATTGATGGGATTGAAGGCCGATAAATCCCCAGGGCCTGATGGTCTGCATCCCAGAGTACTTAAGGAGGTGGCCTTGGAAATAGCGGATGCATTGACAGTCATTTTCCAACATTCCATTGACTCAGGATCAGTTCCTATCGAGTGGAGGGTAGCCAATGTAACCCCACATTTTAAAAAAGGAGGGAGAGAGAAAACAGGGAATTATAGACCGGTCAGCCTGACATCGGTAGTGGGTAAAATGATGGAATCAATTATTAAGGATGTCATAGCAGCGCATTTGGAAAGAGGTGACATGATAGGTCCAAGTCAGCATGGATTTGTGAAAGGGAAATCATGCTTGACAAATCTTCTGGAATTTTTTGAGGATGTTTCCAGTAGAGTGGACAAGGGAGAACCAGTTGATGTGGTATATTTGGACTTTCAGAATGCTTGCGACAAGGTCCCACACAAGAGATTAATGTGCAAAGTTAAAGCACATGGGATTGGGGGTAGTGTGCTGACATGGATTGAGAACTGGTTGTCAGACAGGAAGCAAAGAGTAGGAGTAAATGGGGACTTTTCAGAATGGCAGGCAGTGACTAGTGGGGTACCGCAAGGTTCTGTGCTGGGGCCCCAGCTGTTTACATTGTACATTAATGATTTAGACGAGGGGATTAATTGTAGTGTCTCCAAATTTGCGGATGACACTAAGTTGGGTGGCAGTGTGAGCTGCGAGGAGGATGCTATGAGGCTGCAGAGTGACTTGGATAGGTTAGGTGAGTGGGCAAATGCATGGCAGATGAAGTATAATGTGGATAAATGTGAGGTTATCCACTTTGGTGGTAAAAACAGAGAGACAGACTATTATCTGAATGGTGACAGATTAGGAAAAGGGGAGGTGCAACGAGACCTGGGTGTCATGGTACATCAGTCATTGAAGGTTGGCATGCAGGTACAGCAGGCGGTTAAGAAAGCAAATGGCATGTTGGCCTTCATAGCGAGGGGATTTGAGTACAGGGGCAGCGAGGTGTTGCTACAGTTGTACAGGGCCTTGGTGAGGCCACACCTGGAGTATTGTGTACAGTTTTGGTCTCCTAACTTGAGGAAGGACATTCTTGCTATTGAGGGAGTGCAGCGAAGGTTCACCAGACTGATTCCCGGGATGGCGGGACTGACATATCAAGAAAGACTGGATCAACTGGGCTTGTATTCACTGGAGTTCAGAAGAATGAGAGGGGACCTCATAGAAACGTTTAAAATTCTGATGGATTTAGACAGGTTGGATGCAGGAAGAATGTTCCCAATGTTGGGGAAGTCCAGAACCAGGGGACACAGACTAAGGATAAGGGGGAAGCCATTTAGGACCGAGATGAGGAGAAACTTCTTCACCCAGAGAGTGGTGAACCTGTGGAATTCTCTACCACAGAAAGTAGTTGAGGCCAAGTCACTAAATATATTCAAAAGGGAGTTAGATGAAGTCCTTACTACTAGGGGGATCAAGGGGTATGGTGAGAAAGCAGGAAGGGGGTACTGAAGTTGCATGTTCAGCCATGAACTCATTGAATGGCGGTGCAGGCTCGAAGGGCCGAATGGCCTACTCCTGCACCTATTTTCTATGTTTCTATGTTTCTAACAGATTGGGTAGATAGAGAGAGACTGTTCCCGCTGGTTGGGGAGTCGAGGACTCGGGGGCACAGCCTAAACATTAGAGCCAGACCTTTCAGGAGTGAAGTTCAGTAACACATCTACACACAAAGGGTGGAAGAGGTTTGGAACTCTCTCCCAAAAATGGCAGTTAATGCTGAATCAGTTGTTAATTTTAAATCGGAGATTGATAAATTTTTATTAACCTAAGGTATTAAGGGATATGGGCCAAAGGCGGGGTATATGGAGTTAGGTCGCAGATCAGCCATGATCTCATTGAATGGCAGAACAGGCTCGAGGGGCTGAATGGCCTCCTCCTGTTCCTGTGTAACAGGCTCGAGGGGCTGAATGGCCTCCTCCTGTTCCTGTGTAACTGGCTCGAGGGGCTGAATGGCCTCCTCCTGTTCCTGTGTAACAGGCTCGTGGGGCTGAATGGCCTCCTCCTGTTCCTGTGTAACAGGCTCGAGGGGCTGAATGGCCTTCTCCTGTTCCTGTGTAACAGGCTCGAGGGACTGAATGGCCTCCTCCTGTTCCTGTGTAACAGGTTTGAGGGGCTGAATGGCCTCCTCCTGTTCCTGTGTAACAGGCTCAAGGGGCTGAATGGCCTCCTCCTGGTCCTGTGTAACAGGTTCGAGGGGCTGAATGGCCTCCTCCTGTTCCTGTGTAACAGGTTCGAGAGGCTGAATGGCCTCCTCCTGTTCCTGTGTAATAGGCTCGAGGGGCTGAATGGCCTCCTCCTGGTCCTGTGTAACAGGTTCGAGGGGCTGAATGGCCTCCTCCTGTTCCTGTGTAACAGGTTCGAGGGGCTGAATGGCCTCCTCCTGTTCCTGTGCAACAGGCCACGAGGGGCTGAATGGCCTCCTCCTGTTCCTGTGTAACAGGCTCGAGGGGCTGAATGGCCTCCTCCTGTTCCTGTGCAACAGGCCACGAGGGGCTGAATGGCCTCCTCCTGTTCCTATGTAACAGGCTCGAGGGGCTGAATGGCCTGCTCCTCGTCATTCTCTCTACTGACTCCCGCTGGAAGGTGTGTGCATCGACTTTGGGTAAGGACAGAATTGGGCCGGGATGTGATGCCCCACACAGCTGAATAGCCTGCTGAGACTCAGGGTTGAGGCTCACACGTCAGGATTGGGCATTTGGCCGAGGGTCCGGTTCGGGATTTCGGGGTGTAACTAGTGTCCGTGGGGTCCATACCCCGGTGAGGAAACAGCACAACAATCACCAGTGTTAGCCAGCTCCCTGAGGCACCCCCATCAGTTGGCTTACCTCTGGCGATGCCCTCGGTGTAGGAGCCCGATAGCTTCCTGCAGCTGGAGTTATCGCCACCGCACACCTTGCAGCTGTCCGACATCTGGCCAGAGTCCAGCTTTCCATCGCAGCCAAATATCTACAACAGGAGCACGCAAAACAAAATCAGTAACAGTGGGGGAAATCTCAGGCTGCAGCACACCGGGAGTGAGGGAGAAGAGGGGGAGCGAGGGAGACCGGGGGGAGTGAGGGAGACCGGGGGGGGAGTGAGGGAGATCGGGGGGGGGAGTGAGGGAGACCGGGGGGAGTGAGGGAGACGAGAGGGAGTGAGGTGAGGGAGACCGGGGGGGGGGGGTGAGGGAGATCGGGGGAAGTGAGGGAGACCGGGGGGGGGGGGAGTGAGGGAGTCCGGGAGGGGGGGGGTGAGGGAGACCGGGGGGAGTGAGGGAGACTGGGGGGCGAGTGAGGGAGACCCGGGGGGGGGGAAGTGAGGGAGACCGGGGGGGGGGGAGTGAGGGAGACCGGGGGGGGGGGGGGGAAGTGAGGGAGACCGGGGGGGGGAGTGAGGGAGACCGGGGGGGGAGTGAGGGAGACCGGGGGGGGGGAGTGAGGGAGACCGGGGGGGGGGGAGTGAGGGAGACCGGGGGGGGGGAGTGAGGGAGACCGGGGGGGGAGTGAGGGAGACTGGGGGGGGGGGAGTGAGGGAGTCCGGGAGGGGGGGGGGTGAGGGAGACCGGGGGGGGGGGGAGTGAGGGAGTCCGGGAGGGGGGGGGGTGAGGGAGACCGGGGGGAGTGAGGGAGACTGGGGGGCGAGTGAGGGAGACCCGGGGGGGGGGAAGTGAGGGAGACCGGGGGGGGGGGAGTGAGGGAGACCGGGGGGGGGGAGTGAGGGAGACCGGGGGGGGGGGAGTGAGGGAGACCGGGGGGGGGGGAGTGAGGGAGACCGGGGGGGGGGGAGTGAGGGAGACCGGGGGGGGAGTGAGGGAGACTGGGGGGAGTGAGGGAGACCAGGGGGTGGGGGGTGAGGGAGACCGGGGGGAGTGAGGGAGACCCGGGGGGGGGGGGGGGAGTGAGGGAGACCGGGGGAGGGTGAGGGAGACTGGGGGGAGTGAGGGAGACCCGGGGGGGGGGGGGGGAGTGAGGGAGACCGGGGGGGGGGGGGGGGGGAGTGAGGGAGACCGGGGGGGGGGAGTGAGGGAGACCGGGGGGGGGGGGGGGGGGTGAGGGAGACCGGGGGGGGGTGAGGGAGACTGGGGGGAGTGAGGGAGACCGGAGGGAGTGAGGGAGACCGGAGGGAGTGAGGTGAGGGAGACCGGGGGGGGGGTGAGGGAGATCGGGGGAAGTGAGGGAGACCGGGGGGGGGAGTGAGGGAGTCCGGGAGGGGGGGGGGAGTGAGGGAGACCGGGGGGAGTGAGGGAGACTGGGGGGCGAGTGAAGGAGACCCGGGGGGGGGGGAGTGAGGGAGACCGGGGGGGGGGAGTGAGGGAGACCGGGGGGGGGGGAGTGAGGGAGACCAGGGGGGGGGGGAGTGAGGGAGACCGGGGGGGGGGGGAGTGAGGGAGACCGGGGGGGGGGGGGAGTGAGGGAGACCGGGGGGGGGGGAGTGAGGGAGACCGGGGGAGGGTGAGGGAGACTGGGGGGAGTGAGGGAGACCGGGGGGGGGTGAGGGAGACTGGGGGGAGTGAGGGAGACCAGGGGGTGGGGGGTGAGGGAGACCGGGGGGAGTGAGGGAGACTGGGGGGCGAGTGAGGGAGACTGGGGGGGGGGGGGGAGTGAGGGAGACCGGGGGGGGGGGAGTGAGGGAGACCGGGGGGGGGGGGAGTGAGGGAGACCGGGGGGGGGGAGTGAGGGAGACCGGGGGGGGGGAGTGAGGGAGACCGGGGGAGGGTGAAGGAGACTGGGGGCAGTGAGGGAGACCAGGGGGTGGGGGGTGAGGGAGACCGGGGGGAGTGAGGGAGACCCGGGGGGGGGGAGTGAGGGAGACCGGGGTGGGGGGGGGGTGAGGGAGACCGGGGGGAGTGAGGGAGACCGGAGAGAGTGAGGGAGACCGGGGGGGGGGGGAGGTGAGGGAGACCGGGGGGGGGAGGTGAGGGAGACCGGGGGGGGGGGGGGTGAGGGAGACCGGGGGGGGGGGGGGTGAGGGAGACCGGGGTGGGGGGGGTGAGGGAGACCGGGGGGAGTGAGGGAGACTAGGGGGAGTGAGGGAGACCGGGGGGGGTGAGGGAGACCGGGGTGGGGGGGGGTGAGGGAGACCAGGGGGAGTGAGGGAGTGAGGGTGACCAGGAGCAAGGGACACCGGGAGTGAAGTAGACCGGGACTGAGGGACACAGGGAGTGAGCTAGAGGCCACTATCCAGTGCTGAGAGTCCAGCAGTGATGTTGAATGGTTGTGGTGGAGCTCGGCACTTACCCTGCACCGTCCCGTGACACAGAGTCTGTACGATGATGATGTCTCTGAGTCACTCAGCACACACCTGGTCCCATCCACAAAACTGTCGCCACGACTCACCATGAAACTCTTCCCATCCACGCGGCACATGTACTGGCACAGCGTGTGACCTGGGAATAGGCAAAGGGAGCAGCATTAGTACCGGGGCGTCAGTACCGGGGCATCAGTACCGGGGCATCAGTACCGGGGCATCAGTACCGGGGCATCAGTACCGGGGCATCAGTACCGGGACATCAGTACCGGGACATCAGTACCGGGGCATCAGTACCGGGGCATCAGTACCGGGGCATCAGTACCGGGACATCAGTACCGGGACATCAGTACCGGGACATCAGTACCGGGACATCAGTACCGGGACATCAGTACCGGGGCATCAGTACCGGGGCATCAGTACCGGGGCATCAGTACCGGGGCATCAGTACCGGGGCATCAGTACCGGGGCATCAGTACCGGGGCATCAGTACCGGGGCATCAGTACCGGGGTATCAGTACCGGGACATCAGTACCGGGACATCAGTACCGGGACATCAGTACCGGGGCATCAGTACCGGGGCATCAGTACCGGGGCATCAGTACCGGGGCATCAGTACCGGGGTATCAGTACCGGGACATCAGTACCGGGACATCAGTACCGGGACATCAGTACCGGGGCATCAGTACCGGGGCATCAGTACCGGGGCATCAGTACCGGGGCATCAGTACCGGGACATCAGTACCGGGACATCAGTACCGGGACATCAGTACCGGGGCATCAGTACCGGGACATCAGTACCGGGGCATCAGTACCGGGACATCAGTACCGGGACATCAGTACCGGGGCATCAGTACCGGGACATCAGTACCGGGGCATCAGTACCGGGGTATCAGTACCGGGGTATCAGTACCGGGGTATCATGTCCCGGGACATCAGTACCGGGGTATCAGTACCCCGCGGGGTATCAGTACCGGGGTATCAGTACCGGGACATCTACCGGGACATCAGTACCAGGGTATCAGTACCGGGGTATCAGTACCGGGACATCACAGGTGAGGCCACACCTGGAGTACTGCGTACAGTTTTGGTTTCCATATTTACGAAAGGATATACTTGCTTTGGAGGCAGTTCAGAGAAGGTTCACTCGGTTGATTCCGGGGATGAGGGGGTTGACCCATGAGGAAAGGTTGAGGAGGTTGGGCCTCGACTCATTGGAGTTCAGAAGAATGAGAGGTGATCTTATCGAAACGTATAAGATTATGAGGCAGCTTGACAAGGTGGATGCAGAGAGGATGTTTCCACTGATGGGGGAGACTAGAACTAGGGGTCATAGTCTGAGAATAAGGGGCCGCCCATTTAAAACTGAGATGAGGAGGAATTTCTTCTCTCAGAGGGTTGTAAATCTGTGGAATTCGCTGCCTCAGAGAGCTGTGGAGGCTGGGACATTGAATATATTTAAGACAGAAATAGCCAGTTTCTTAACTGATAAGGGAATAAGGGGTTATGGGGAGCGGGCGGGGAAGTGGAGCTGAGTCCATGATCGGATGAGCCATGTTCGTATTAAATGGCGGAGCAGGCTCGAGGGGCCATATGGCCTACTCCTGCTCCTATTTCTTATGATCTTACGTTCTTATGATTTCCCCCCAACAAATATATAACGTTGATGTGACGGACGTGAGACGCTGAGCCCACTGTGGTTTTACCTTCTGCGTAGCCCAGGGCAGGTAGCCACTTATAGTAAACGGGAACCCTGGGGCTGAGGTAGAGAGGCTGAGAGTTGGTGTCTGAGCACTGAGTGGTCATGAAATCAAACTGAGATCCCTGGCAAGGCTGCAGAAAGAATGGGAGAAAAACAGCAGGTAACAGAAACACTTACAGCAGTGGAGGCACAGTTAATTTCATTCCGCAACTTTTTAAGCCACCCAGTATTAGCTACAAACACTCCTGGGGCAGGTACAGCACGGGTTAGATACAGAGTAAAGCTCCCTCTACACTGTCCCATCAAACACTCCCAGGGCAGGTACAGCACGGGGTTAGATACAGAGTAAAGCTCCCTCTACACTGTCCCATCAAACACTCCCAGGGCAGGTACAGCACGGGGTTAGATACAGAGTAAAGCTCCCTCTACACTGTTCCATCAAACACTCCCAGGGCAGGTACAGCACGGGGTTAGATACAGAGTAAAGCTCCCTCTACACTGTCCCATCAAACACTCCCAGGGCAGGTACAGCACGGGGTTAGATACAGAGTAAAGCTCCCTCTACACTGTCCCATCAAACACTCCCAGGGCAGGTACAGGGGGTTAGATACAGAGTAAAGCTCCCTCTACACTGTCCCATCAAACACTCCCAGGGCAGGTACAGCACAGGGTTAGATACAGAGTAAAGCTCCCTCTACACTGCCCCATCAAACACTCCCAGGGCAGGTACAGGGGGTTAGATGCAGAGTAAAGCTCCCTCTACACTGTCCCATCAAACACTCCCAGGGCAGGTACAGCACGGGTTAGATACAGAGTAAAGCTCCCTCTACACTGTCCCATCACACACTCCCAGGGCAGGTACAGCACGGGGTTAGATACAGAGTAAAGCTCCCTCTACACTGTCCCATCAAACACTCCCAGGGCAGGTACAGCACGGGTTAGAAACATAGAAGTATAGAAAATAGGTACAGGAGTAGGCCATTGGGCCTTCTAGCCTGCACTACCTTTTAATATAATCATGGCTGATCATGCAACTTCAGTACCCCATTCTTGTTTTCTCTCCATTACCCTTGATCTCTTTAGCCGTAAGGGCCATATCTAACTCCCTTTTGAATATATCTAATGAATTGGCATCAACAACTTTCTGTGGTAGAGAATTCCACAGGTTAACAATTCTCTGAGTGAAGAAGTTTCTCCTCATCTTGGTCCTAAATGGCTTACCCTTTATCCTTAAACTGTGACCCTGGTTCTGGACTTCCCCAACATCGGGAACATTCTTCCTGCATCTAACCTGTCTAAACCCGTCAGAATTTTATATGTTTCCATGAAATCCTCTCTCATTCTTCTAAACTCCAGTGAATATAAGCCTAGTCAATCCAGTCTTTCTTCATATGTCAGTCCAGCCATCCCGGGAATCAGTCTGGTGAACTTCCGCTGCACTCCCTCAATAGCAAGAATGTCCTTCCTCAGATTAGGAGACCAAAACTGAACACAATATTCCAGGTGTGGCCTCACCAAGGCCCTGTACAACTGCAGTAAGACCTCCCTGCTCCTATACTCAAATCCTCTCGCTATGAAGGCCAACATGCCATTTGCCTTCTTCACTAACTGCTGTACCTGCATGCCAACCTTCAATGACTGATGTACCATGACACCCAGGTCTCGTTGCACCTCCCCTTTTCCTAATCTGTCACCATTCAGATGATAGTCTGCCTTCCTGTTTTTGCCACCAAAGTGTATAACCTCACATTTATCCACATTATACTGCATCTGCCATACATTTGCCCACTCACCTAACCTGTCCAAGTCACCCTGCAGCCTCTTAGCATCCTCCTCACAGCTCACACCGTCACCCAGCTTAGTGTCATCTGCAAACTTGGAGATATTACATTCAATTCCTTCATCTAAATCATTAATATATATTGTAAATAGCTGGGTCCCAGCACTGAACCTTGCGGTACCCTACTAGCCACTGCCTGCCATTCTGAAAAGGACCTATTTATTCCTACTCTTTGCTTCCTGTCTGCCAATTAGTTCTCTATCCATGTCAATACATTACCCCCAATACCATGTGCTTTAATTTTGCACACTAATCTCTTGTGTGGGACCTTGTCAAAAGCCTTTTGAAAGTCCAAATATACCACATCCACTGATTCTCCCTTGTCCACTCCACTAGTTACATCCTCAAAAACTTCTGGAAGATTTGTCAAGCATGATTTCCCTTTCATAAATCCATGCTGACTTGGACTGATCCTGTCACTGCTTTCCAAATACATTGCTATTTCATCTTTAATAATTGATTCCAACATTTTCCCCACTACTGATGTCAGGCTAACCGGTCCAAAATTCCCTGTTTTCTCTCTCTTTCCTTTTTTAAAAAGTGGGGTTACATTAGCTACCCTCCAATCCATAGGAACTGATCCAGAGTCTATGGAATGTTGGAAAATGACCACCAATGCATCCACTATTTCAAGGGCCACTTCCTTAAGCACTCTGGGATGCAGACCATCAGGCCCTGGGGATTTATCGGCCTTCAATCCCATCAATTTCCCTAAAACAATTTCCTGACTAATAAGAATTTCCTTCAGTTCCTCCTTCTCGCTAGACCCTTGGTCTCCGGAAGGTTATTAATGTCTTCCTTCGTGAAGACAGAACCTAAGTATTTGTTCAATTGGTCTGCCATTTCTTTGTTCCCCATTATAAATTCACCTGATTCTGACTGCAAGGGACCTACGTTTGTCTTCACTAATCTTTTTATCTTCACATATCTATAAAAGCTTTTGCAGTCAGTTTTTATGTTCACAGCAAGCTTCCTCTCATACTCTATTTTCCCCCTCTTAATTAAACCCTTTGTCCTCCTCTGCTGAATTCTAAATTTCTCCCAGTCCTCAGGTTTGCTGCTTTTTCTGGCCAGTTTATATGCCTCTTCCTTGGATTTAACACTATCCCTAATTTCCCTTGTTAGCCACGGTTGAGCCACCTTCCCCGTTTTATTTTTACTCCAGACAGGGATGTACAATTGTTGAAGTTCATCCATGTGATCTTTGAATGTTTGCCATTGCCTATCCACCGTTAACCCTTTAAGTATCATTTGCCAGTCTATTCTCGCCAATTCACGTCTCATACCGTCGGAGTTACCTTTCTTTAAGTTCAGGACCTTAGTTTCCGAATTAACTGTGTCACTCTCCATCTTAATGAAGAATTCTACCATATTATGGTCACTCTTCCCCAAGGGGCCTCGCACAACAAGATTGCTAATTAATCCTCTCTCGTTACACAACACCCAGTCTAGGATGGCCAGCTCTCCAGTTAGATACAGAGTAAAGCTCTCTCTACACTGTCCCATCAAACACTCCCAAGGTAGGTACAGCACGGGTTAGATACAGAGTAAAGCTCCCTCTACACTGTCCCATCAAACACTCCCAGGGCAGGTACAGGGGGTTAGATACAGAGTAAAGCTCCCTCTACACTGTCCCATCAAACACTCCCAGGGCAGGTACAGGGGGTTAGATACAGAGTAAAGCTCCCTCTACACTGTCCCATCAAACACTCCCAGGGCAGGTACAGCACGGGTTAGATACAGAGTAAAGCTCCCTCTGCACTGTCCCATCAAACACTCCCAGGGCAGGTACAGGGGGTTAGATACAGAGTAAAGCTCCCTCTACACTGTCCCATCAAACACTCCCAGGGCAGGTACAGCACGGGGTTAGATACAGAGTAAAGCTCCCTCTACACTGTCCCATCAAACACTCCCAGGGCAGGTACAGCATGGGTTAGATACCTTTCATTTCCACTTGTCCGTCTATCCCACAATCCCCTCTCTCCCCAGAAACAGATCAATTGCCCTTTGACCCCATTTACGCCTTCCGTCTCAATGTGCTTCCTGGGAGCTCATTCTACAACTCCACACCCCTTTCAGTGAAAAATTCCCAACTTCCCTTCTTACCCCCAGCTCCCTCAACGATCCTGGATTTGAACCCCCTCATTGTCGGAAACAATCTGCTAGGACCAACTTTGTCAATTCCCTTCAGAATGTAATTAATTCCTTTCGAACTTTCCTCTCTCGCAAATTAAACAATCCCAACTTTCTGACCGTTTCCTCACAGGTTAAATTCCGAACCCCTGGACTCAGCCTTGTGTCCCTCTGTCTGTCCCAGTATCCTTGGCCAGTCTCCAGTGCTCTCCTCCACAAACAGTAGTTGATGCAAGGGCAATTGTTAATTTTAAAGCTGAGGTGGGTAGATTTTTTGTTGAGGGAGATGGGGCAAAGGTGGGTGAATGGAGTTAGGTCGCAGATCAGCTATGATCTCATTGAATGGCGGAGCAGGCTCGAGGGGTTGAATCATCCTCCTCCTGATCCTGTGTAACAGGCTCGAGGGGCTGAATGGCCTCCTCCTGTTCCTGTGTAACAGGCTCGAGGGGCTGAATGGCCTCCTCCTGTTCCAGTGTAACAGGCTCGAGGGGCTGAATGGCCTCCTCCTGTTCCTGTGTAACAGGCTCGAGGGACTGAATGGCCTCCTCCTGTTCCTGTGTAACAGGCTCGAGGGGCTGAATGGGCCTCCTCCTGTTCCTGTGTAACAGGCTCGAGGGGTTGAATGGCCTCCTCCTGTTCCTGTGTAACAGGCTCGAGGGGTTGAATGGCCTCCTCCTGTTCCTGTGTAACAGGCTCGAGGGGCTGAATGGCCTCCTCCTGTTCCTGTGTAACAGGCTCGAGGGGTTGAATGGCCTCCTCCTGTTCCTGTGTAACAGGCTCGAGGGGTTGAATGGCCTCCTCCTGTTCCTGTGTAACAGGCTCGAGGGGCTGAATGGCCTCCTCCTGTTCCTGTGTAACAGGCTCGAGGGGCTGAATGGCCACCTCCTGTTCCTGTGTAACAGGCTCGAGGGGCTGAATGGGCTCCTCCTGTTCCTGTGTAACAGGCTCGAGGGGCTGAATGGCCTCCTCCTGTTCCTGTTTAACAGGCTCGAGGGGATGAATGGCCTCCTCCTGCTCCTGTGTAACAGGCTCGAGGGGCTGAATGGCCTCCTCCTGTTCCTGTGTAACAGGCTCGAGGGGCTGAATGGCCTCCTCCTGTTCCTGTGTAACAGGCTCGAGGGGCTGAATGGCCTCCTCCTGTTCCTGTGTAACAGGCTCGAGGGGCTGAATGGGCCTCCTCCTGTTCCTGTGCAACAGGCTCGAGGGGTTGAATGGCCTCCTCCTGTTCCTGTGTAACAGGCTCGAGGGGCTGAATGGCCTCCTCCTGTTCCTGTGTAACAGGCTCGAGGGGCTGAATGGCCTCCTCCTGTTCCTGTGTAACAGGCTCGAGGGGCTGAATGGCCTCCTCCTGTTCCTGTGTAACAGGCTCGAGGGGCTGAATGGCCTCCTCCTGTTCCTGTGGGGTTGGTACCCGCTAACCACACACTGTGGGAACCCAGTCCCCAGCGCTTATGTTCCCGATTGAGACGATTGACACACACTCGCCCTCACCTGAACGTTGCACATCTTTGCCTCCATATCCGCTCCCTCACACTTCCGACCACCGAACGCAGGTCTAGAAAAACCCAAACACTGAATAAATCAGGAACTCCTCCAACTCTCTGGGGATATTAACAACAGGAAGGTTGCTCCCTCCATGGCTCAGTTAATTAAGGCAGAGCAGCACTAAGCCACACACGGAGCAGGGGTGCCCCATACAGTGTGATACTGAGTCACACACGGAGCAGGAGTGCCCCATACAGTGTGATACTGAGTCACACACACACCAGGAGTGCCCCATACAGTGTGATACTGAGTCACACACACACCAGGAGTGCCCCATACAGTGTGATACTGAGTCACACACACACCAGGAGTGCCCCATACAGTGTGATACTGAGTCACACACGGAGCAGGGGTGCCCCATACAGTGTGATACTGAGTCACACACACACCAGGAGTGCCCCATACAGTGTGATACTGAGTCACACACACACCAGGAGTGCCCCATACAGTGTGATACTGAGTCACACACGGAGCAGGAGTGCCCCATACAGTGTGATACTGAGTCACACACACACCAGGAGTGCCCCATACAGTGTGATACTGAGTCACACACACACCAGGAGTGTCCCAATCCAACAACCTGATTTATATTGCGCCTTTAACGTAGTAAAACATCCCAAGGTGCTTCACAGCACCGCGAAAAAGCAAAATTTGACACCGAGTCATGTAATAGATATTAGGATAGGTGACCAAAAGCTTGGTCAAAGAGATAAGTTTCAAGGAGTGTCTTAAAGGATTAAAGAGAAGTAGAGAGGTTGAGGGACGGAATTCCAGAACTGGGTGTCAATTAAAAATGTAAAAACTGAGATTGATATATTTTTGTTGGGCAAGGGTATCAACAAAAGGAAGAAAGAATTGGATTTATCTCTCGCTTTTCATAACCACCCAACATATCAAAGCGCTTTACAGCCAATAAAGCACGTTTTGGAGTTAAGTCACTGCTGTAATGTGGGAAACGCGGCAGCCAATTTGTGCACAGCAAGCTCCCACAAACAGCACTGTGATTATATCTAGATAATCTGTTTTTTGTGATAGTGATTGAGGGATAAATCTTAGCCCAAGGACACCGGGGATTCTTTGAAATAGTGCCATGGGATCTTTTACATCCACCTGAGAGGGCAGACGGGGCCTCGGTTTAACGTCTCATCCGAAAGACAGCACCTCTGACAGTGCATCACTCCCTCAGCACTGCACTGGAGTGTCAGCCTGGATCTTTTGTGCTCAAGTCCCTGGAGTGGGACTTGAACCCACAAGAGGCGAGAGTGCTGCCCACTGAGCCACAGCTGATACTTTAATATAATAAAACGTCCCAAGGTGCTTAACAGAACCGCTATAAAACAAAATTTGACATCTAGCCACGTAACAGATATTAGGACAGGCTTAGTCAAAGAGGTAGGTTTTAAGGAGCGTCTTAAGGTTTAGGGAGTTCCAGAGCTGGGTATCAATTAAAAATGTCAAATTTGAGATTGATAGATTTTTGTTAGGTAAGAGTATCAAGGGTTACAGAACCATGGCGGGGAAATGGAGCTAAGATACAGATCAGCTCTGATCTAACTGAATGGGGGAACAGGCTCGAGAGGCTGAATGGGCCTCCTCCTGTTCCTGTGTAACAGGCTCGAGGGGCTGAATGGCCTCCTCCTATTCCTGTGGAGCAGGCTCGAGGGGCTGAATGGCCTTCTCCTGTTCCTGTGCAACATGCTCGAGGGGCTGAATGGCCTCCTCCTGTTCCTGTGTAACAGGCTCGAGGGGCTGAATGGCCTCCTCCTGTTCCTGTGTAATAGACTCGAGGGGCTGAATGGCCTCCTCCTGTTATTGTGCAACAGGCTCGAGGGGCTGAATGGCCTCCTCCTGTTCCTGTGTAACAGGCTCGAGGGGCTGAATGGCCTCCTCCTGTTATTGTGCAACAGGCTCGAGGGGCTGAATGGCCTCCTCCTGTTCCTGTGTAACAGGCTCGAGGGGCTGAATGGCCTCCTCCTGTTATTGTGCAACAGGCTCGAGGGGCTGAATGGCCTCCTCCTGTTCCTGTGTAACAGGCTCGAGGGGCTGAATGGCCTCCTCCTGTTATTGTGCAACACGCTCGAGGGGATGAATGGCCTCCTCCTGTTCCTGTGTAACAGGTTCGAGGGGCTGAATGGCCTCCTGTTCCTGTGTAACAGGCTCGAGGGGCTGAATGGCCTCCTGTTCCTGTGTAACAGGCTCGAGGAGCTGAATGGCCTCCTCCTGTTCCTGTGTAACAGACTCGAGGGGCTGAATGGCCTCCTCCTGTTCCTGTGTAACAGGCTCAAGGGGCTGAATGGCCTCCTCCTGTTCCTGTGTAATAGACTCGAGGGGCTGAATGGCCTCCTCCTGTTCCTGTGTAATAGACTCGAGGGGCTGAATGGCCTCCTCCTGTTCCTGTGTAACAGGCTCGAGGGGCTGAATGGCCTCCTCCTGTTCCTGTGTAATAGACTCGAGGGGCTGAATGGCCTCCTCCTGTTCCAGTGTAATAGACTCGAGGGGCTGAATGGCCTCCCCCTGTTCCTGTGTAACAGGCTCGAGGGGCTGAATGGCCTCCTCCTGTTCCTGTGTAACAGGCTCGAGGGACTGAATGGGCCTCCTCCTGTTCCTGTGTAACAGGCTCGAGGGGCTGAATGGTCTCCTCCTGTTCCTATGTAACAGGCTCGAGGGACTGAATGGCCTCCTCCTGTTCCTGTGTAATAGACTCGAGGGGCTGAATGGCCTCCTCCTGTTCCTGTGTAACAGGCTCGAGGGACTGAATGGCCTCCTCCTGTTCCTGTGTAATAGACTCGAGGGGCTGAATGGCCTCCTCCTGTTCCTGTGTAACAGGCTCGAGGGGCTGAATGGGCCTCCTCCTGCTCCTGTGTAACAGGCTCGAGGGGCTGAATGGCTTCCTCCTGTTCCTGTGTAACAGGCTCGAGGGGCTGAATGGCCTCCTCCTGTTGCGGTGTAACAGGCTCGAGGGGCTGAATGGCTTCCTCCTGTTCCTGTGTAACACACTCGAGGGGCTGAATGGCCTCCTCCTGTTATTGTGCAACAGGCTCGAGGGGCTGAATGGCCTCCTCCTGTTCCTGTGTAACAGGCTCGAGGGGCTGAATGGCCTCCTCCTGTTATTGTGCAACAGGCTCGAGGGGCTGAATGGGCCTCCTCCTGTTCCTGTGTAACAGGCTCGAGGGGCTGAATTCCACCTCCTGTTCCTGTGTAACAGGCTCGAGGGGCTGAATGGCCTCCTCCTGTTATTGTGCAACAGGCTCGAGGGGCTGAATGGACCTCCTCCTGTTCCTGTGTAACAGGTTCGAGGGGCTGAATGGCCTCCTCCTGTTCCTGTGCATCATGCTCGAGGGGCTGAATGGGCCTCCTCCTGTTCCTGTGTAATAGACTCGAGGGGCTGAATGGCCTCCTCCTGTTCCTGTGTAACAGACTCGAGGGGCTGAATGGCCTCCTCCTGTTCCTGTGTAACAGGCTCGAGGGGCTGAATTCCACCTCCTGTTCCTGTGTAACAGGCTCGAGGGGCTGAATGGCCCCTCCTGTTCCTGTGTAACAGGTTCGAGGGGCTGAATGGCCTCCTCCTGTTCCTGTGCATCATGCTCGAGGGGCTGAATGGGCCTCCTCCTGTTCCTGTGTAATAGACTCGAGGGGCTGAATGGCCTCCTCCTGTTCCTGTGTAACAGACTCTAGGGGCTGAATGGCCTCCTCCTGTTCCTGTGTAACAGGCTCGAGGGGCTGAATGGCCACCTCCTGTTCCTGTGTAACAGGCTTGAGGGGCTGAATGGCCTCCTCCTGCTCCTGTGTAACAGGCTCGAGGGGCTGAATGGGCCTCCTGTTCCTGTGTAACAGGCTCGAGGGGCTGAATGGCCTCCTCCTGTTCCTGTGTAACAGGCTCGAGGGGCTGAATGGCCTCCTCCTGTTCCTGTGTAACAGACTCGAGGGGCTGAATGGCCTCCTCCTGTTCCTGTGTAATAGACTCGAGGGGCTGAATGGCCTCCTCCTGCTCCTGTGTAACAGGCTCGAGGGGCTGAATGGCCTCCTCCTGTTTCTATGTAACAGGCTCGAGGGGCTGAATGGCCTCCTCCTGTTATTGTGCAACAGGCTCGAGGGGCTGAATGGCCTCCTCCTGTTCCTGTGTAACAGGCTCGAGGGGCTGAATGGCCACCTCCTGTTCCTGTGTAACAGGCTCGAGGAGCTGAATGGCCTCCTGTTCCTGTGTAACAGGCTCGAGGAGCTGAATGGCCTCCTCCTGTTCCTGTGTAACAGGCTTGAGGGGCTGAATGGCCTCCTCCTGTTCCTGTGTAACAGGCTCGAGGGGCTGAATTCCACCTCCTGTTCCTGTGTAATAGACTCGAGGGGCTGAATGGCCTCCTCCTGTTCCTGTGTAACAGACTCGAGGGGCTGAATGGCCTCCTCCTGTTCCTGTGTAACAGACTCGAGGGGCTGAATGGCCTCCTCCTGTTCCTGTGTAACAGGCTCGAGGGGCTGAATGGCCTCCTCCTGTTCCTGTGTAACAGACTCTAGGGGCTGAATGGCCCCTCCTGTTCCTGTGTAACAGGTTCGAGGGGCTGAATGGCCTCCTCCTGTTCCTGTGCATCATGCTCGAGGGGCTGAATGGGCCTCCTCCTGTTCCTGTGTAATAGACTCGAGGGGCTGAATGGCCTCCTCCTGTTCCTGTGTAACAGACTCTAGGGGCTGAATGGCCTCCTCCTGTTCCTGTGTAACAGGCTCGAGGGGCTGAATGGCCACCTCCTGTTCCTGTGTAACAGGCTTGAGGGGCTGAATGGCCTCCTCCTGCTCCTGTGTAACAGGCTCGAGGGGCTGAATGGGCCTCCTGTTCCTGTGTAACAGGCTCGAGGGGCTGAATGGCCTCCTCCTGTTCCTGTGTAACAGGCTCGAGGGGCTGAATGGCCTCCTCCTGTTCCTGTGTAACAGACTCGAGGGGCTGAATGGCCTCCTCCTGTTCCTGTGTAATAGACTCGAGGGGCTGAATGGCCTCCTCCTGCTCCTGTGTAACAGGCTCGAGGGGCTGAATGGCCTCCTCCTGTTTCTATGTAACAGGCTCGAGGGGCTGAATGGCCTCCTCCTGTTATTGTGCAACAGGCTCGAGGGGCTGAATGGCCTCCTCCTGTTCCTGTGTAACAGGCTCGAGGGGCTGAATGGCCACCTCCTGTTCCTGTGTAACAGGCTCGAGGAGCTGAATGGCCTCCTGTTCCTGTGTAACAGGCTCGAGGAGCTGAATGGCCTCCTCCTGTTCCTGTGTAACAGGCTTGAGGGGCTGAATGGCCTCCTCCTGTTCCTGTGTAACAGGCTCGAGGGGCTGAATTCCACCTCCTGTTCCTGTGTAATAGACTCGAGGGGCTGAATGGCCTCCTCCTGTTCCTGTGTAACAGACTCGAGGGGCTGAATGGCCTCCTCCTGTTCCTGTGTAACAGACTCGAGGGGCTGAATGGCCTCCTCCTGTTCCTGTGTAACAGGCTCGAGGGGCTGAATGGCCTCCTCCTGTTCCTGTGTAACAGACTCTAGGGGCTGAATGGCCCCTCCTGTTCCTGTGTAACAGGTTCGAGGGGCTGAATGGCCTCCTCCTGTTCCTGTGCATCATGCTCGAGGGGCTGAATGGGCCTCCTCCTGTTCCTGTGTAATAGACTCGAGGGGCTGAATGGCCTCCTCCTGTTCCTGTGTAACAGACTCGAGGGGCTGAATGGCCTCCTCCTGTTCCTGTGTAATAGACTCGAGGGGCTGAATGGCCTCCTCCTGTTCCTGTGTAACAGGCTCGAGGGGCTGAATGGGCCTCCTCCTGCTCCTGTGTAACAGGCTCGAGGGGCTGAATGGCTTCCTCCTGTTCCTGTGTAACAGGCTCGAGGGGCTGAATGGCCTCCTCCTGTTGCGGTGTAACAGGCTCGAGGGGCTGAATGGCTTCCTCCTGTTCCTGTGTAACACACTCGAGGGGCTGAATGGCCTCCTCCTGTTATTGTGCAACAGGCTCGAGGGGCTGAATGGCCTCCTCCTGTTCCTGTGTAACAGGCTCGAGGGGCTGAATGGCCTCCTCCTGTTATTGTGCAACAGGCTCGAGGGGCTGAATGGGCCTCCTCCTGTTCCTGTGTAACAGGCTCGAGGGGCTGAATTCCACCTCCTGTTCCTGTGTAACAGGCTCGAGGGGCTGAATGGCCTCCTCCTGTTATTGTGCAACAGGCTCGAGGGGCTGAATGGACCTCCTCCTGTTCCTGTGTAACAGGTTCGAGGGGCTGAATGGCCTCCTCCTGTTCCTGTGCATCATGCTCGAGGGGCTGAATGGGCCTCCTCCTGTTCCTGTGTAATAGACACGAGGGGCTGAATGGCCTCCTCCTGTTCCTGTGTAACAGACTCGAGGGGCTGAATGGCCTCCTCCTGTTCCTGTGTAACAGGCTCGAGGGGCTGAATTCCACCTCCTGTTCCTGTGTAACAGGCTCGAGGGGCTGAATGGCCCCTCCTGTTCCTGTGTAACAGGTTCGAGGGGCTGAATGGCCTCCTCCTGTTCCTGTGCATCATGCTCGAGGGGCTGAATGGGCCTCCTCCTGTTCCTGTGTAATAGACTCGAGGGGCTGAATGGCCTCCTCCTGTTCCTGTGTAACAGACTCTAGGGGCTGAATGGCCTCCTCCTGTTCCTGTGTAACAGGCTCGAGGGGCTGAATGGCCACCTCCTGTTCCTGTGTAACAGGCTTGAGGGGCTGAATGGCCTCCTCCTGCTCCTGTGTAACAGGCTCGAGGGGCTGAATGGGCCTCCTGTTCCTGTGTAACAGGCTCGAGGGGCTGAATGGCCTCCTCCTGTTCCTGTGTAACAGGCTCGAGGGGCTGAATGGCCTCCTCCTGTTCCTGTGTAACAGACTCGAGGGGCTGAATGGCCTCCTCCTGTTCCTGTGTAATAGACTCGAGGGGCTGAATGGCCTCCTCCTGCTCCTGTGTAACAGGCTCGAGGGGCTGAATGGCCTCCTCCTGTTTCTATGTAACAGGCTCGAGGGGCTGAATGGCCTCCTCCTGTTCCTGTGTAACAGGCTCGAGGGGCTGAATGGCCTCCTCCTGTTATTGTGCAACAGGCTCGAGGGGCTGAATGGCCTCCTCCTGTTCCTGTGTAACAGGCTCGAGGGGCTGAATGGCCACCTCCTGTTCCTGTGTAACAGGCTCGAGGGGCTGAATGGCCTCCTGTTCCTGTGTAACAGGCTCGAGGAGCTGAATGGCCTCCTCCTGTTCCTGTGTAACAGGCTCGAGGGGCTGAATGGCCTCCTCCTGTTCCTGTGTAACAGGCTCGAGGGGCTGAATTCCACCTCCTGTTCCTGTGTAATAGACTCGAGGGGCTGAATGGCCTCCTCCTGTTCCTGTGTAACAGACTCGAGGGGCTGAATGGCCTCCTCCTGTTCCTGTGTAACAGACTCGAGGGGCTGAATGGCCTCCTCCTGTTCCTGTGTAACAGGCTCGAGGGGCTGAATGGCCTCCTCCTGTTCCTGTGTAACAGACTCTAGGGGCTGAATGGCCCCTCCTGTTCCTGTGTAACAGGTTCGAGGGGCTGAATGGCCTCCTCCTGTTCCTGTGCATCATGCTCGAGGGGCTGAATGGGCCTCCTCCTGTTCCTGTGTAATAGACTCGAGGGGCTGAATGGCCTCCTCCTGTTCCTGTGTAACAGACTCGAGGGGCTGAATGGCCTCCTCCTGTTCCTGTGTAATAGACTCGAGGGGCTGAATGGCCTCCTCCTGTTCCTGTGTAACAGGCTCGAGGGGCTGAATGGCCTCCTCCTGTTCCTGTGTAACAGGCTCGAGGGGCTGAATGGCCTCCTCCTGTTCCTGTGTAACAGGCTCGAGGGGCTGAATGGGCCTCCTCCTGTTCCTGTGTAACAGGCTCGAGGGACTGAATGGCCTCCTCCTGCTCCTGTGTAACAGGCTCGAGGGGCTGAATGGCCTCCTCCTGTTCCTGTGTAACAGGCTCGAGGGGCTGAATGGTCTCCTCCTGTTCCTATGTAACAGGCTCGAGGGACTGAATGGCCTCCTCCTGTTCCTGTGTAATAGACTCGAGGGGCTGAATGGCCTCCTCCTGTTCCTGTGTAACAGACTCGAGGGGCTGAATGGCCTCCTCCTGTTCCTGTGTAACAGGCTCGAGGGACTGAATGGCCTCCTCCTGTTATTGTGCAACAGGCTCGAGGGGCTGAATGGGCCTCCTCCTGTTCCTGTGTAACAGGCTCGAGGGGCTGAATTCCACCTCCTGTTCCTGTGTAACAGGCTCGAGGGGCTGAATGGCCTCCTCCTGTTATTGTGCAACAGGCTCGAGGGGCTGAATGGACCTCCTCCTGTTCCTGTGTAACAGGTTCGAGGGGCTGAATGGCCTCCTCCTGTTCCTGTGCATCATGCTCGAGGGGCTGAATGGGCCTCCTCCTGTTCCTGTGTAATAGACTCGAGGGGCTGAATGGCCTCCTCCTGTTCCTGTGTAACAGACTCGAGGGGCTGAATGGCCTCCTCCTGTTCCTGTGTAACAGGCTCGAGGGGCTGAATTCCACCTCCTGTTTCTGTGTAACAGGCTCGAGGGGCTGAATGGCCCCTCCTGTTCCTGTGTAACAGGTTCGAGGGGCTGAATGGCCTCCTCCTGTTCCTGTGCATCATGCTCGAGGGGCTGAATGGGCCTCCTCCTGTTCCTGTGTAATAGACTCGAGGGGCTGAATGGCCTCCTCCTGTTCCTGTGTAACAGACTCTAGGGGCTGAATGGCCTCCTCCTGTTCCTGTGTAACAGGCTCGAGGGGCTGAATGGCCACCTCCTGTTCCTGTGTAACAGGCTTGAGGGGCTGAATGGCCTCCTCCTGCTCCTGTGTAACAGGCTCGAGGGGCTGAATGGGCCTCCTGTTCCTGTGTAACAGGCTCGAGGGGCTGAATGGCCTCCTCCTGTTCCTGTGTAACAGGCTCGAGGGGCTGAATGGCCTCCTCCTGTTCCTGTGTAACAGACTCGAGGGGCTGAATGGCCTCCTCCTGTTCCTGTGTAATAGACTCGAGGGGCTGAATGGCCTCCTCCTGCTCCTGTGTAACAGGCTCGAGGGGCTGAATGGCCTCCTCCTGTTTCTATGTAACAGGCTCGAGGGGCTGAATGGCCTCCTCCTGTTCCTGTGTAACAGGCTCGAGGGGCTGAATGGCCTCCTCCTGTTATTGTGCAACAGGCTCGAGGGGCTGAATGGCCTCCTCCTGTTCCTGTGTAACAGGCTCGAGGGGCTGAATGGCCACCTCCTGTTCCTGTGTAACAGGCTCGAGGGGCTGAATGGCCTCCTGTTCCTGTGTAACAGGCTCGAGGAGCTGAATGGCCTCCTCCTGTTCCTGTGTAACAGGCTCGAGGGGCTGAATGGCCTCCTCCTGTTCCTGTGTAACAGGCTCGAGGGGCTGAATTCCACCTCCTGTTCCTGTGTAATAGACTCGAGGGGCTGAATGGCCTCCTCCTGTTCCTGTGTAACAGACTCGAGGGGCTGAATGGCCTCCTCCTGTTCCTGTGTAACAGACTCGAGGGGCTGAATGGCCTCCTCCTGTTCCTGTGTAACAGGCTCGAGGGGCTGAATGGCCTCCTCCTGTTCCTGTGTAACAGACTCTAGGGGCTGAATGGCCCCTCCTGTTCCTGTGTAACAGGTTCGAGGGGCTGAATGGCCTCCTCCTGTTCCTGTGCATCATGCTCGAGGGGCTGAATGGGCCTCCTCCTGTTCCTGTGTAATAGACTCGAGGGGCTGAATGGCCTCCTCCTGTTCCTGTGTAACAGACTCGAGGGGCTGAATGGCCTCCTCCTGTTCCTGTGTAATAGACTCGAGGGGCTGAATGGCCTCCTCCTGTTCCTGTGTAACAGGCTCGAGGGGCTGAATGGCCTCCTCCTGTTCCTGTGTAACAGGCTCGAGGGGCTGAATGGCCTCCTCCTGTTCCTGTGCAACAGGCTCGAGGGGCTGAATGGGCCTCCTCCTGTTCCTGTGTAACAGGCTCGAGGGACTGAATGGGCCTCCTCCTGTTCCTGTGTAACAGTCTCGAGGGGCTGAATGGCCTCCTCCTGCTCCTGTGTAACAGGCTAGAGGGGCTGAATGGCCTCCTCCTGTTCCTGTGTAATAGACTCGAGGGGCTGAATGGTCTCCTCCTGTTCCTGTGTAACAGGCTCGAGGGGCTGAATGGCCTCCTCCTGCTCCTGTGTAACAGGCTCGAGGGGCTGAATGGGCCTCCTCCTGTTCCTGTGTAACAGGCTCGAGGGGCTGAATGGCCTCCTCCTGCTCCTGTGTAACAGGCTCGAGGGGCTGAATGGCCTCCTCCTGTTCCTGTGTAACAGGCTCGAGGGGCTGAATGGTCTCCTCCTGTTCCTATGTAACAGGCTCGAGGGACTGAATGGCCTCCTCCTGTTCCTGTGTAATAGACTCGAGGGGCTGAATGGCCTCCTCCTGTTCCTGTGTAACAGACTCGAGGGGCTGAATGGCCTCCTCCTGTTCCTGTGTAACAGGCTCGAGGGACTGAATGGCCTCCTCCTGTTCCTGTGTAATAGACTCGAGGGGCTGAATGGCCTCCTCCTGTTCCTGTGTAACAGGCTCGAGGGGCTGAATGGGCCTCCTCCTGCTCCTGTGTAACAGGCTCGAGGGGCTGAATGGCTTCCTCCTGTTCCTGTGTAACAGGCTCGAGGGGCTGAATGGCCTCCTCCTGTTCCTGTGTAACAGGCTCGAGGGGCTGAATTCCACCTCCTGTTCCTGTGTAATAGACTCGAGGGGCTGAATGGCCTCCTCCTGTTCCTGTGTAACAGACTCGAGGGGCTGAATGGCCTCCTCCTGTTCCTGTGTAACAGACTCGAGGGGCTGAATGGCCTCCTCCTGTTCCTGTGTAACAGGCTCGAGGGGCTGAATGGCCTCCTCCTGTTCCTGTGTAACAGACTCTAGGGGCTGAATGGCCCCTCCTGTTCCTGTGTAACAGGTTCGAGGGGCTGAATGGCCTCCTCCTGTTCCTGTGCATCATGCTCGAGGGGCTGAATGGGCCTCCTCCTGTTCCTGTGTAATAGACTCGAGGGGCTGAATGGCCTCCTCCTGTTCCTGTGTAACAGACTCGAGGGGCTGAATGGCCTCCTCCTGTTCCTGTGTAATAGACTCGAGGGGCTGAATGGCCTCCTCCTGTTCCTGTGTAACAGGCTCGAGGGGCTGAATGGCCTCCTCCTGTTCCTGTGTAACAGGCTCGAGGGGCTGAATGGCCTCCTCCTGTTCCTGTGTAACAGGCTCGAGGGGCTGAATGGGCCTCCTCCTGTTCCTGTGTAACAGGCTCGAGGGACTGAATGGGCCTCCTCCTGTTCCTGTGTAACAGTCTCGAGGGGCTGAATGGCCTCCTCCTGCTCCTGTGTAACAGGCTAGAGGGGCTGAATGGCCTCCTCCTGTTCCTGTGTAATAGACTCGAGGGGCTGAATGGTCTCCTCCTGTTCCTGTGTAACAGGCTCGAGGGGCTGAATGGCCTCCTCCTGCTCCTGTGTAACAGGCTCGAGGGGCTGAATGGGCCTCCTCCTGTTCCTGTGTAACAGGCTCGAGGGGCTGAATGGCCTCCTCCTGCTCCTGTGTAACAGGCTCGAGGGGCTGAATGGCCTCCTCCTGTTCCTGTGTAACAGGCTCGAGGGGCTGAATGGTCTCCTCCTGTTCCTATGTAACAGGCTCGAGGGACTGAATGGCCTCCTCCTGTTCCTGTGTAATAGACTCGAGGGGCTGAATGGCCTCCTCCTGTTCCTGTGTAACAGACTCGAGGGGCTGAATGGCCTCCTCCTGTTCCTGTGTAACAGGCTCGAGGGACTGAATGGCCTCCTCCTGTTCCTGTGTAATAGACTCGAGGGGCTGAATGGCCTCCTCCTGTTCCTGTGTAACAGGCTCGAGGGGCTGAATGGGCCTCCTCCTGCTCCTGTGTAACAGGCTCGAGGGGCTGAATGGCTTCCTCCTGTTCCTGTGTAACAGGCTCGAGGGGCTGAATGGCCTCCTCCTGTTATTGTGCAACAGGCTCGAGGGGCTGAATGGGCCTCCTCCTGTTCCTGTGTAACAGGCTCGAGGGGCTGAATTCCACCTCCTGTTCCTGTGTAACAGGCTCGAGGGGCTGAATGGCCTCCTCCTGTTATTGTGCAACAGGCTCGAGGGGCTGAATGGATCTCCTCCTGTTCCTGTGCAACAGGTTCGAGGGGCTGAATGGCCTCCTCCTGTTCCTGTGCATCATGCTCGAGGGGCTGAATGGGCCTCCTCCTGTTCCTGTGTAATAGACTCGAGGGGCTGAATGGCCTCCTCCTGTTCCTGTGTAACAGACTCGAGGGGCTGAATGGCCTCCTCCTGTTCCTGTGTAACAGGCTCGAGGGGCTGAATGGCCTCCTCCTGTTCCTGTGTAACAGGCTCGAGGGGCTGAATGGCCTCCTGTTCCTGTGTAACAGGCTCGAGGAGCTGAATGGGCCTCCTCCTGCTCCTGTGTAACAGGCTCGAGGGGCTGAATGGCCACCTCCTGTTCCTGTGTAACAGGCTCGAGGGGCTGAATGGCCTCCTGTTCCTGTGTAACAGGCTCGAGGAGCTGAATGGGCCTCCTCCTGCTCCTGTGTAACAGGCTCGAGGGGCTGAATGGCCTCCTCCTGTTCCTGTGTAACAGGCTCGAGGGGCTGAATTCCACCTCCTGTTCCTGTGTAATAGACTCGAGGGGCTGAATGGCCTCCTCCTGTTCCTGTGTAACAGACTCGAGGGGCTGAATGGCCTCCTCCTGTTCCTGTGTAACAGACTCGAGGGGCTGAATGGCCTCCTCCTGTTCCTGTGTAACAGGCTCGAGGGGCTGAATTCCACCTCCTGTTCCTGTGTAACAGGCTCGAGGGGCTGAATGGCCCCTCCTGTTCCTGTGTAACAGGTTCGAGGGGCTGAATGGCCTCCTCCTGTTCCTGTGCATCATGCTCGAGGGGCTGAATGGGCCTCCTCCTGTTCCTGTGTAATAGACTCGAGGGGCTGAATGGCCTCCTCCTGTTCCTGTGTAACAGACTCTAGGGGCTGAATGGCCTCCTCCTGTTCCTGTGTAATAGACTCGAGGGGCTGAATGGCCTCCTCCTGTTCCTGTGTAACAGGCTCGAGGGGCTGAATGGCCTCCTCCTGTTCCTGTGTAACAGGCTCGAGGGGCTGAATGGCCTCCTCCTGTTCCTGTGTAACAGGCTCGAGGGGCTGAATGGCCTCCTCCTGTTATTGTGCAACAGGCTCGAGGGGCTGAATGGCCTCCTCCTGTTCCTGTGTAACAGGCTCGAGGGGCTGAATGGCCACCTCCTGTTCCTGTGTAACAGGCTCGAGGGGCTGAATGGCCTCCTGTTCCTGTGTAACAGGCTCGAGGAGCTGAATGGGCCTCCTCCTGCTCCTGTGTAACAGGCTCGAGGGGCTGAATGGCCTCCTCCTGTTCCTGTGTAACAGGCTCGAGGGGCTGAATTCCACCTCCTGTTCCTGTGTAATAGACTCGAGGGGCTGAATGGCCTCCTCCTGTTCCTGTGTAACAGACTCGAGGGGCTGAATGGCCTCCTCCTGTTCCTGTGTAACAGACTCGAGGGGCTGAATGGCCTCCTCCTGTTCCTGTGTAACAGGCTCGAGGGGCTGAATTCCACCTCCTGTTCCTGTGTAACAGGCTCGAGGGGCTGAATGGCCCCTCCTGTTCCTGTGTAACAGGTTCGAGGGGCTGAATGGCCTCCTCCTGTTCCTGTGCATCATGCTCGTGGGGCTGAATGGGCCTCCTCCTGTTCCTGTGTAATAGACTCGAGGGGCTGAATGGCCTCCTCCTGTTCCTGTGTAACAGACTCTAGGGGCTGAATGGCCTCCTCCTGTTCCTGTGTAATAGACTCGAGGGGCTGAATGGCCTCCTCCTGTTCCTGTGTAACAGGCTCGAGGGGCTGAATGGCCTCCTCCTGTTCCTGTGTAACAGGCTCGAGGGGCTGAATGGCCTCCTCCTGTTCCTGTGTAACAGGCTCGAGGGGCTGAATGGCCTCCTCCTGTTTCTATGTAACAGGCTCGAGGGGCTGAATGGGCCTCCTCCTGTTCCTGTGTAACAGTCTCGAGGGGCTGAATGGCCTCCTCCTGCTCCTGTGTAACAGGCTAGAGGGGCTGAATGGCCACCTCCTGTTCCTGTGTAATAGACTCGAGGGGCTGAATGGTCTCCTCCTGTTCCTGTGTAACAGGCTCGAGGGGCTGAATGGCCTCCTCCTGTTCCTGTGCATCATGCTCGAGGGGCTGAATGGGCCTCCTCCTGTTCCTGTGTAATAGACTCGAGGGGCTGAATGGCCTCCTCCTGTTCCTGTGTAACAGACTCGAGGGGCTGAATGGCCTCCTCCTGTTCCTGTGTAACAGGCTCGAGGGGCTGAATTCCACCTCCTGTTCCTGTGTAATAGACTCGAGGGGCTGAATGGCCTCCTCCTGTTCCTGTGTAACAGACTCGAGGGGCTGAATGGCCTCCTCCTGTTCCTGTGTAACAGGCTCGAGGGGCTGAATTCCACCTCCTGTTCCTGTGTAACAGGCTCGAGGGGCTGAATGGCCCCTCCTGTTCCTGTGTAACAGGTTCGAGGGGCTGAATGGCCTCCTCCTGTTCCTGTGCATCATGCTCGAGGGGCTGAATGGGCCTCCTCCTGTTCCTGTGTAATAGACTCGAGGGGCTGAATGGCCTCCTCCTGTTCCTGTGTAACAGACTCTAGGGGCTGAATGGCCTCCTCCTGTTCCTGTGTAATAGACTCGAGGGGCTGAATGGCCTCCTCCTGTTCCTGTGTAACAGGCTCGAGGGGCTGAATGGCCTCCTCCTGTTCCTGTGTAACAGGCTCGAGGGGCTGAATGGCCTCCTCCTGTTCCTGTGTAACAGGCTCGAGGGGCTGAATGGCCTCCTCCTGTTATTGTGCAACAGGCTCGAGGGGCTGAATGGCCTCCTCCTGTTCCTGTGTAACAGGCTCGAGGGGCTGAATGGCCACCTCCTGTTCCTGTGTAACAGGCTCGAGGGGCTGAATGGCCTCCTGTTCCTGTGTAACAGGCTCGAGGAGCTGAATGGGCCTCCTCCTGCTCCTGTGTAACAGGCTCGAGGGGCTGAATGGCCTCCTCCTGTTCCTGTGTAACAGGCTCGAGGGGCTGAATTCCACCTCCTGTTCCTGTGTAATAGACTCGAGGGGCTGAATGGCCTCCTCCTGTTCCTGTGTAACAGACTCGAGGGGCTGAATGGCCTCCTCCTGTTCCTGTGTAACAGACTCGAGGGGCTGAATGGCCTCCTCCTGTTCCTGTGTAACAGGCTCGAGGGGCTGAATTCCACCTCCTGTTCCTGTGTAACAGGCTCGAGGGGCTGAATGGCCCCTCCTGTTCCTGTGTAACAGGTTCGAGGGGCTGAATGGCCTCCTCCTGTTCCTGTGCATCATGCTCGTGGGGCTGAATGGGCCTCCTCCTGTTCCTGTGTAATAGACTCGAGGGGCTGAATGGCCTCCTCCTGTTCCTGTGTAACAGACTCTAGGGGCTGAATGGCCTCCTCCTGTTCCTGTGTAATAGACTCGAGGGGCTGAATGGCCTCCTCCTGTTCCTGTGTAACAGGCTCGAGGGGCTGAATGGCCTCCTCCTGTTCCTGTGTAACAGGCTCGAGGGGCTGAATGGCCTCCTCCTGTTCCTGTGTAACAGGCTCGAGGGGCTGAATGGCCTCCTCCTGTTTCTATGTAACAGGCTCGAGGGGCTGAATGGGCCTCCTCCTGTTCCTGTGTAACAGTCTCGAGGGGCTGAATGGCCTCCTCCTGCTCCTGTGTAACAGGCTAGAGGGGCTGAATGGCCTCCTCCTGTTCCTGTGTAATAGACTCGAGGGGCTGAATGGTCTCCTCCTGTTCCTGTGTAACAGGCTCGAGGGGCTGAATGGCCTCCTGTTCCTGTGTAACAGGCTCGAGGAGCTGAATGGCCTCCTCCTGTTCCTGTGTAACAGGCTTGAGGGGCTGAATGGCCTCCTCCTGTTCCTGTGTAACAGGCTTGAGGGGCTGAATGGCCTCCTCCTGTTCCTGTGTAATAGACTCGAGGGGCTGAATGGCCTCCTCCTGTTCCTGTGTAATAGACTCGAGGGGCTGAATGGCCTCCTCCTGTTCCTGTGTAATAGACTCGAGGGGCTGAATGGCCTCCCCCTGTTCCTGTGTAACAGGCTCGAGGGGCTGAATGGCCTCCTCCTGTTCCTGTGTAACAGGCTCAAGGGGCTGAATGACCTCCTCCTGTTCCTGTGTAACAGGCTCGAGGGGCTGAATGTCCTCCTCCTGCACCTGTGTAACAGGCTCGAGGGGCTGAATGGCCTCCTCCTGTTCCTGTGTAACAGGCTCGAGGGGCTGAATGGTCTCCTCCTGTTCCTATGTAACAGGCTCGAGGGACTGAATGGCCTCCTCCTGTTCCTGTGTAATAGACTCGAGGGGCTGAATGGCCTCCTCCTGTTCCTGTGTAACAGACTCGAGGGGCTGAATGGCCTCCTCCTGTTCCTGTGTAACAGGCTCGAGGGACTGAATGGCCTCCTCCTGTTCCTGTGTAATAGACTCGAGGGGCTGAATGGCCTCCTCCTGTTCCTGTGTAACAGGCTCGAGGGGCTGAATGGTCTCCTCCTATTCCTGTGGAGCAGGCTCGAGGGGCTGAATGGCCTCCTCCTGTTCCTGTGTAACAGGCTCGAGGGGCTGAATGGTCTCCTCCTATTCCTGTGGAGCAGGCTCGAGGGGCTGAATGGCCTCCTCCTGTTCCTGTGCAACATGCTCGAGGGGCTGAATGGGCCTCCTCCTGCTCCTGTGTAACAGGCTCGAGGGGCTGAATGGCTTCCTCCTGTTCCTGTGTAACAGGCTCGAGGGGCTGAATGGCCTCCTCCTGTTCCTGTGTAACAGGCTCGCGGGGCTGAATGGCCTCCTCCTGTTCCTGTGTAATAGACTCGAGGGGCTGAATGGCCTCCTCCTGTTCCTGTGTAACAGACTCGAGGGGCTGAATGGCCTCCTCCTGTTCCTGTGTAACAAGCTCGAGGGACTGAATGGCCTCCTCCTGTTCCTGTGTAACAGGTTCGAGGGGCTGAATGGCCTCCTCCTGTTCCTGTGTAATAGACTCGAGGGGCTGAATGGCCTCCTCCTGTTCCTGTGTAACAGACTCGAGGGGCTGAATGGCCTCCTCCTGTTCCTGTGTAACAGGCTCGAGGGGCTGAATGGCCACCTCCTGTTCCTGTGTAACAGGCTTGAGGGGCTGAATGGCCTCCTCCTGCTCCTGTGTAACAGGCTCGAGGGGCTGAATGGGCCTCCTGTTCCTGTGTAACAGGCTCGAGGGGCTGAATGGCCTCCTCCTGTTCCTGTGTAACAGGCTCGAGGGGCTGAATGGCCTCCTCCTGTTCCTGTGTAACAGGCTCGAGGGGCTGAATGGCCTCCTCCAGTACTGCAGCAGCCCGCCTACCTTGGATTGTTGCAGTGCCTGTGCCGACGAGTGACCCCTCCTCCACAGCTGCGGGAACAGCTGCTGTACGCAGTCCAGTTCGACCAGGCCCCGTGAACGACCCCAATCACCTCCAGGTCCCCGAGAGACATGCAGCTCCTTCTTAAACACCACTGGAGAAAAAACACCATCAGTTAAATAATCCTCACTCTGGTAATTAGTGAGAAACAAGACAGACTTGCATTTATATAGCGCCTTTCACCGCCTCAGGACGTCCCAAAGCACTTTACAGCCAATGAAGTGCTTTTCAATGTGTAATCATTGTTGTAATGTGGGAAACACGGCAGCCAATTTGCGCACAGCAAGCTCCCACAAACAGCAATGTGATAATGACCAGGTCATGTGTTTTAGTGATATTGGTTGAGGGATCAATATTGGTCTTGTACACCAGGGAGTACTCCCCTGCTCTTCTTCATGCCATGGGATCTTTTCTGCCCAGCTGAGCGAGCAGACGGGTCACTTTACTGTCTCATCCGAAAGACAAGACCTACATTAATGAAATGCTGTCCGCAGTTTTACAAACTTAACAAAGACCTCGGGTACATGTACCTTGTTACAGCCACACTCTGTACCATCAGTACTGCCCCTCCGACAGTGCAGCACTCCCTCAGTACTGCCCCTCCGACAGTGCAGCACTCCCTCAGTACCGCCCCTCCGACAGTGCGGGGCTCCCTCAGTACTGCCCCTCCGACAGTGCATCACTCCCTCAGTACCGCCCCTCCGACAGCGCGGCACTCCCTCAGTACTGCCCCTCCGACAGTGCGGCACTCCATCAATACCGCCCCTCCGACAGTGCATCACTCCCTCAGTACTGCCCCTCCGACAGTGCGGCACTCCCTCAGTACTGCCCCTCCGACAGTGCGGCACTCCCTCAGTACTGCCTCTCCGACAGTGCGGCACTCCCTCAGTACCGCCCCTCCGACAGTGCGGCGCTCCCTCAGTACTGCCCCTCCGTCAGTGCGGCGCTCCCTCAGTACTGCCCCTCCGACAGTGCGGCACTCCCTCAGTACCGCCCCTCCGGCAGTGCAGCACTCCCTCAGTACCGCCCCTCCGACAGTGCAGCACTCCCTCAGTACCGCCCCTCCGACAGTGCAGCACTCCCTCAGTACCGCCCCTCCGACAGTGCGGCAGTCCCTCAGTACCGCCCCTCCGACAGTGCGGCACTCCCTCAGTACTGCCCCTCCGACAGTGCGGCACTCCCTCAGTACTGCCCCTCAGACAGTGCAGCACTCCCTCAGTACTGCCCCTCCGACAGTGCAGTACTCCCTCAGTACCGCCCCTCCGACAGGGCGGCAGTCCCTCAGTACCGCCCCTCCGACAGTGCTGCACTCCCTCAGTACTGCCCCTCCGACAGTGCGGCACTCCCTCAGTACTGCCCCTCCGACAGTGCGGCAGTCCCTCAGTACTGCCCCTCCGACAGTGCGGCACTCCCTCAGTACTGCCCCTCCGACAGTGCGGCGTTCCCTCAGTACTGCCCCTCCGACAGTGCGGAGTTCCCTCAGTACTGCCCCTCCGACAGTGCAGCACTCCCTCAGTACTGCCCCTCCGACAGTGCGGCTCTCCCTCAGTACTGCCCCTCCGACAGTGCAGCACTCCCTCAGTACTGCCCCTCCGACAGTGCGGCACTCCCTCAGTACTGCAGTGGAGTGTTAGCCTAGATTTTGTGCTCAAGTTCATGGAGTGGGACTTGAACCCACGACCTGCTGACTCAGAGACGAGAGTGCTGCCCACTGAGCCACAGCTGACACCTTACATTGACTGTTAATGGAATGCTGTCCTGAGTTTTACAAACATTACAAAGAGCCGGGCTCTCGTACCTTGTTGTAGCCGCACTCTGTGCCGTCCAGCAGGGGAATGAATAGCCGGGTGCACGAGCTGCGCTCTGCTGGATCGGTGTGACAGGATAGAACGTTGCAGACATCCTGCAGGGGAACACAAGGCGCAGTGCTGAGTGACACAACGTGCATTACACAGTGCGAGCCCACGCACAACATGCTGCTCGGAGATTTCTCACTAAACCACTCTCAAAGAGGAGCTGCCCCTCATAATTAGCTGCAAACATGGTCAGCAGCATTGGCCAAAATCAAACCTGGGCAGGGTGTGGGGTTGGGGTGTGGGGTGTTTGGAATGGGGTCGGGCCGAGGTCGAGGCGGGGAATCAGGGCGCAGGTAGGGGTAGGGGGTGTTGGGGTGAGGTCGGGGCGGAGTGAGGTTGGGGCAGGGTTCGGGGTTCGGTCGGGCCGGGGGTTGGGGTGAGGGCGAGGTTAGGGTGGGGTGAGGTCGGGGTCAGGGTGAGGTTAGGGCGGGGGGTCGGGGTTCGGTCGGGCCGGGGGTTGGGGTGAGGGCGAGGTTAGGGTGGGGTGAGGTCGGGGTCAGGGTGAGGTTAGGGCGGGGGGTCGGGGTGAGGTCGGGCCGGGGGGTCGGGGTGAGGTTAGGGTGGGGTGGGGTTAGGTCAGGGGTCGGTGTGAGGTTAGGGCGGGGGGTCGGGGTGAGGTTAGGTCGGGGTGGGGTTAGGTCAGGGGTCAGTGTGAGGTTAGGGCGGGGGGGTTGGGATGGGGTGAGGTCAGGGGTGAGGTCGGGGCGGAGGGTCGGGGTGAGATCAGGGTGGGGAGGGTTGGGGTGGGGTGAGGTCAGGGGTCGGTGTGAGGTTAGGGCAGGGGGTCGGGGTGGGATAAGGTCAGGGGTCGGTGTGAGGTTAGGGCGGGGGGTCGGGGTGGGATGAGGTCAGGGGTCGGTGTGAGGTTAGGGCGGGGGGGGTCGGGATGGGGTGAGGTTAGGGCGGGGGGTCGGGGTGAGGTCAGGATATTAAAGAAATTGTCTTCATCTTCTCCCTGCTTCTTTTGTGAATTATCATAAATCTGGGAGAATTTAATTGTTGTGATCGGGAATGCGCTGCCTGACAGGGCGGTGGGAGCAGATTCAATAGTAACTTTCAAACTGGAATTGGATAAATAGTTGAAAGGGGTAAAATTGACAGGACTATGGGAGAAAGAGCGGGGGGAGTGGGACTGATTGGATCGCTCTCTCACAGAGCCGGCACAGGCTCGATGGGCCGAATGGCCTCCTGTGCTGTATCACTCTATGATTCTATGGCCCAGGATTTCGGTTCGGGTAGAAACAGAGCGCAAGGCATGGGGCGATCCCACGGCCACCTACGATGTCGTGCCTGCTGAAAGTGCAGGCGGACGCCTTGTCCCCGAAGGCGATCTTGCACTGGTCGTCCACTCCGTAGTACAGCCCAGGTTTGTGGCTGGAGAGATTGTCCTCAATCGCTGGCAGGTCGTTCAAACACGTGGCTTGGCTTGTGCTGGCAGAATAAACATACACAAACGATTAATGTTACCCAGAGTCAACTTAACTGTCAATAGTGTGGGAGGTGCAGCAGTCAAAGAATGAACTTGCATTATACTGTATGGCCCATTTCACTACCTCAGGACGTCCTAAATAGGTTACAGCCAATGAACTACTTTTGAAGTGTAGTAACTTTTGTAAAGTAGGAAACTTGGCAGCCAATCTGCGCATAGCAAGATCCCACATACAGCAATCTGATGATTAATGTTGTGTATCTGTAAAGCATGCACTCCCATGTTCCGCCACCAGGGAGCTCATCCTCTGAAGTCCCAAGGGATCCCAGCTTCCCTTGGGAACACTGTATATAAGCCGACCCCTAAGGCCTGTTCCTCACTCTGGAGTGTCTTATTAAAGACTGAGGTCACTGTTACTTTAACCTCCCTGTGTGCAATCTCATCTGTGTTCGGAACACAACAACTGGCGACGAGAATATGAATCCAATGCAAAGATGCAGCAAACTGTGGGCATCCTGGAGAAGTTCTCGGAGGGTGAGGCCTGGGAAGCCTATGTCGAACGGCTAGACCAGTACTTTGTAGCCAACGAGCTGGACGGAGAAGGAAGTGCTGCAAAAAGGAGAGCGGTCCTCCTCACAATCTGCGGGGCACCGACCTACAGCCTCATGAAGAATCTTCTGGCTCCGGTGAAACCCACAAATAAGTCATATGAGGAGCTGTGTACACTGGTTCAGGAGCATCTTAACCCGAGGGAGAGTGTGCTGATGGCGAGGTATCAGTTCTACACGTGCCAGCGATCTGAAGGTCAGGAAGTGGTGAGCTACGTCGCCAAGCTAAGGCCACTTGCAGGACAATGTGAGTTTGATGGCTACCTGGAGCAAATGCTCAGAGACATTTTTGTACTGGGCATTGGCCACGAGACCATCCTACGAAAACTTTTGACTGTCGAGATACCGACCCTCAGTAAGGCCATTGCCACAGCACAGGCGTTTATGTCCACCAGTGATAACACCAAACAAATCTCTCAGCACACATGTGCTGGCAATGTTCATAAATTAACTGGAACTGTGTTTGCGAGCAGAAATGTACGGGGCAGAAACCACGAGTCTGCAACTGCCAGCAAGCCTCAGGTGACCCAGATGACTCAGAATCCGCAACAAAGGATGAATGAAAGGTAATTCACACCTTGTTGGCGTTGTGGAGGCTTCCATTCAGCCTATTCATGCCGCTTCAAAGGGTATGTTTGCAAGAGCTGTGGAACAATGGGGCACCTCCAACGAGCTTGCAGACGAGCTGCAAGCTCCGCAAAACCTGCTAACCACCACGTGGCAGAGGAAGATCGGTCCATGGTGGATCAAAGCAATTTCGAGCCTCAGAGAGGAGGCACATGTAGAAGTACACAGGATGCACAGATTTTCGATGAAATGCTATAATGCTAAATGTAAAATTGAATGGCTTACCCATAGCCATGGAACTGGACACTGGCGCTAGCCAATCGATCATGAGTAAAAAGATGTTTGAGAGACTGTGATGCAACAAGGCACTCAGACCAGCCCTGAGCCCCATCCACACGAAACTGAGAACGTACACCAAAGAGCTCATCACTGTCCTGGGCAGCGCCATGGTCAAGGTCACCTACGAGGGCACGGTGCATGAACTGCCACTCTGGATTGTCCCGGGCGATGGCCCCACACTGCTTGGAAGGAGCTGGTTGGGCAAAATCCGCTGGAACTGGGATGACATCCGAGCGCTATCACATGTCGATGAGGCCTCATGTGCCCAGGTTCTTAACAAATTTCCTTCCCTTTTTGAGCCAGGCATTGGAAACTTTTCTGGGGCGAAGGTGCGGATCCACTTGGTCCCAGAGACACAACCCATTCACCACAAGGCGCGAGCGGTACCTGATGAGGGAGAGAGTGGAAATCGAGCTAGACAGGCTGCAACGTGAGGGCATCATCTCCCCAGTGGAATTCAGCAAGTGGGCCAGCCCGATTGTTCCAGTACTTAAAACTGATGGCACGGTCAGGATTTGCGGCGATTATAAAGTAACTATTAATCGTTTCTCGCTACAGGACCAATACCTGCTACCTAAGGCAGACGACCTATTTGCGATGCTGGCAGGAGGCAAGACGTTCACCAAGCTAGACCTGACTTCGGCCTACATGACGCAGGAGCTGGAGGAGTCTTCGAAGGGCCTCACCTGCATCAACACGCACAAGGAACTGTTCATCTACAACAGATGCCCGTTTGGAATTCGGTCGGCTGCAGCGATCTTCCAGAGAAACATGGAGAGCCTACTCAAGTCGGTACCACGCACGGTGGTCTTTCAGGACGACATATTGGTCACAGGTCTGGACACCGTCGAGCACCTACAAAACCTGGAGGAGGTCCTCCAGCGACTGGATCACGTAGGGCTTTGGCTGAAGAGGTCGAAATGCGTCTTCATGGCAACAGAAGTGGAGTTTTTGGAGAAAGATCGCGGCGGACGGCATTCGACCCACAGACGCCAAGACAGAGGCTATCAGGAACACGCCCAGGCCACAGAACGTCACGGAGCTGCGGTCGTTCCTGGGACTCCTCAACTATTTTGGTAACTTCCTACTGGGTATAGGGAAAAAAACAAGTAATTGCTTTGAGAAAGCCAGAAACATTTTATGCTCCAACAAGCTGCATGTATTGTATAACCCGTGTAAAAGACTTGTGTTAGCATGTGATGCGTCGTCGTACAGAGTCGGGTGTGTATTACAACAAGCCAACATTGCGGGGAAGTTGCAACCTGTCGCCTATGCTCCAGGAGCTTGTCTAAGGCTGAGAGGGCCTACAGCATGATTGAGAAAGAGGCATTAGCGTGTGTGTTCAGAGTAAAGAAAATGCATCAGTACCTGTTTGGCCTCAAATTTGAGCTGGAAACCGATCACAAGCCCCTCATATCCCTGTTCGCTGAAAACAAGGGGATAAATACTAATGCCTCAGCCCACATACAAAGGTGGGCACTCGTACTATCAGCGTATAACTATACCATCCGCCACAGGCCAGGCACCGAGAACTGTGCGGATGCTCTCAGTCGGCTACCATTGCCCACCACGGGGGTGGAAATGGCGCAGTCTGAAAACTTGTTGATGGTGGCGCAGCCCACAGACTTGTTGATGGTCATGGTCATGGTTTGAAAATGATAAATCACCTGTCACAGCCCGCCAGATTAGGACTTGGACCAGCCAAGATCCTCTGCTGTCCCGAGTAAAAAACTGTGTACTGCATGGGAGTTAGGCCAGCATCCCCGTTGAAATGCAAGAGCCAATCAAGCCGTTCCAGCGGCGAAAGGACGAGCTGTCTATTCAGGCAGACTGCCTGTTGTGGGGTAACCGCGTAGTGCTACCAAAAAAGGGCAGGGAGACGTTCATCTCGGATCTCCACAGCACACACCCGGGTATAGTGATGATGAAAGCGATAGCCAGATCCCACGTGTGGTGGCCCGGTATCGACTCTGACTTAGAGTCCTGTGTACGTCAATGCAGCGTGTGTGCTCAGTTGAGCAACGCGCCCAGAGAGGCACCACTAAGTTTGTGGTCCTGGCCCTCCAGACCATGGTCGAGGATCCATGTTGACTATGCGGGCCCGTTTCTCGGTAAAATGTTCCTGGTGGTGGTGGATGCTTTTTCAAATGGATTGAATGTGAAATAATGTCGGGAAGCACCGCCACCGCCACCATTGAAAGCCTGAGGGCCATGTTTGCCACCCACGGCCTGCCTGACATACTGGTCAGAGACAACGGGCCATGTTTCACCAGTGCCGAATTTAAAGAATTCATGACCCGCAATGGGATCAAACATGTCACCTCAGCCCCGTTTAAACCAGCCTCCAATGGGCAGGCAGAGCGGGCAGTACAAACCATCAAACAGAGCCTTAAACAAGTCACAGAAGGCTCACTCCAAACCCGCCTGTCTCGAGTACTGCTCAGCTACCGCACGAGACCCCACTCGCTCACAGGGGTGCCCCCGGCTGAGCTACTCTTGAAAAGGACACTTAAAACCAGACTCTCGCTGGTTCACCCCAACCTGCATGATCAGGTAGAGAGCAGGCGGCAGCAACAAAATGTAAACGATAGTCGCGCCATTGTGTCACGGGAAATTGATCTGAATGACCCTGTGTATGTGCTAAACTATGGACATGGTCCCAAGTGGATCGCGGGCACGGTGATAGCTAAAGAAGAGAGTAGGGTGTTTGTAGTCAAACTGGACAATGGACAAATTTGCAGAAAGCACCTGGACCAAACGAGGCTGTGGTTCACAGACTGTCCTGAACAACCCACAGCAGACACCACCTTTTTCGAGCCCACAACACACACCCAAAGGATCAACACCACCACCCCGGACCAGGAAATCGAACCCATCACGCCCAACAGCCCAGCAAGGCCAGGCTCACCCAGCAGCCCTGCAGGGCCAACAACATGCCAGCCCAGCGAGGGCACAGCCAACACACCAGAATAGACCGAGGCGGTCCACCAGGGAAAGAAAGGCTCCCGACCGCCTCACCTTGTAAATAGTTTTCACTTTGACTTTGGGGGGGGGGAGTGATGTTGTGTATCTGTAAAGCATGCACTCCCATGTTCCACCACCAGGGAGCTCATCCCCTGAAGTCCCAGCAACCCTTGGGAGCACTGTATATAAGCCGGCCCCTAAGGCCTGTTCCTCACTCTGGAGTGTCTTAATAAAGACTGAGATCACTGTTACTTTAACTTCCCTGTGTGCACTCTCATCTGTATTAGCAACACAACAATTAAATATGCTGTTTTTTTAGCGGTGTTGTTTAAGGGTTAAATATTGGCGAGGACATGCCCCTCCGACAGTGCAGCACTCCCTCAGTACTGCCCCTCCGACAGTGCGACACTCCCTCAGTACTGTCCCTCCAACAGTGCAGCACTCCCTCAGTACTGCCCCTCCGACAGTGCGACACTCCCTCAGTACTGCCCCTCTGACAGTGCTGCACTCCCTCAGTACTGCACTCCCTCAGTACTGCCCCTCCGACAGTGCGGCACTCCCTCAGTACTGCCCCTCCGACAGTGCGGCACTCCCTCAGTACTGCCCCTCTGACAGTGCAGCACTCCCTCAGTACTGCCCCTCCGACAGTGCGGCGCTCCCTCAGTACTGCCCCTCTGACAGTGCGGCGCTCCCTCAGTACTGCCCCTCCGACAGTGCAGCGCTCCCTCAGTACTGCCCCTCCGACAGTGCTGCACTCCCTCAGTACTGCCCCACCGACAGTGCTGCACTCCCTCAGTACTGCCCCTCCGACAGTGCAGCACTCCCTCAGTACTGCCCCTCCGACAGTGCTGCACTCCCTCAGTACTGCCCCTCCGACAGTGTGGCGCTCCCTCAGTACTGCCCCTCCGACAGTGCGGCGCTCCCTCAGTACTGCCCCTCCGACAGTGCTGCACTCCCTCAGTAGTGTACTGGGAGTGTCGGCCTCGATATTGGCCTCAAGTCTGTGGAGTGGGGATTTGAGCCCACCATATTCTGACTCAGAGGCGAGAGTGCGACCACAGCTGACACACTGCCTAGCACCGTACTGAGCCACTCAGACCAGGAAAGTCCCAGGTCCTGTCCCCGGCCTGTCCCCGGCCAGCCGAAGAACGAAGAGCAAACCGACAGACCCGAGGGAGACGGCAAGGAGCTGGTGACACCCGCGGTTCGGAGCCGCCTCGAGGTGAAAGTGAGGAGAGCTTTACCTGAGGAACCTGACGAACTTCTGGCGGCTGCACTTGGACCAGGTCAGGTCGACACTGTTGTAGCCTCCCTCTGCTGCCATGATGTGTGTGTTGCCAACGCAGTCGTTCCTGTGCCCGTCGTGGTCGATGCCAAAACTACCAAAAAATAAAATGAGAACGTTTGCTTGACCGAGGCAGGTGTCCGACCTCACCTCAAATATAAAATAAATCAAATCAGACAGGGCTGGAAAGGCTCAGTCGGCCAGGCAGCGTCTGTGGGGCAAGGAAGGTCTGCTGTCTGCTCAATGGTTCAGCTCCATGAGCTTTTATCAGAACCCAGACAGGAGGCGATTGTCCTCAGTCATTCACATTTACACAGAGATCACGGGGGGGCGGGGGGAGGAGAAACCCGGGGGGAGAGACTCGGGGGGGGGGGGGGGAAAGAGACTCTGGGGAGGGGGGTGGAAGAGACTCTGGGGGGGGGGGGGGAAGAGACTCTGGGAGGAGGGGGAGAGACTCGAGGGGGGAGAGCAAGACTCAAGGGGGGGAGAATCTCGGGGGGTGGGGAGAGACTTGGGGGGGGGGGGGGGAGAGTGAGGGAAGAGACTCGGGGGGGGGGGGGAAGTGACTCGGGGGGGGGGAGATTCGAGGGGGGAGGGGGAGAGCGAGACTCAAGGGGGGGAGAGACTCCAGGGAGGGAGAGACTCCAGGGAGGGAGAGAATTGAGGCGGGGGGAGAAACTCGAGGGAGGGGGGGAAGAGACCCGAGGGGGCGAGAGACCCGAGGGGGGAGAAAAGCTGATTCTCCCCATCATCTCACTCTCCATGTACAGTCTCACTGACCCTATAGAGTCTCTTTCCTCACATTCCCTGTCTCTCTTTCCCTCCCTCTGGTGTCTCTCTGGGCAGTGTCTCTATCTCGCTCTATCTCCATCACAGAATCTCTCTCTCCCCACAGAATCTTGAACTGCCTGTAGTCTCTCTATCCCAATAGCCTTACTTCCTCTGTGGTCTTATTACCTCTCCGGAGTCTTTCCATCCCTGTACAGTCTCGCTCTCTCCCCTTAGCGTCTCTATCTCTCTTCCTGGAGAGTGTGTTTCATCCCATCAAATCCCTCAATCCTAATATCGTGCTGAAGACTTGTGCTCCAGAACTAGCCGTGCCTCTAGTCAAGCTGTTACAGTACAGCTACAACACTGGCATCTACCCGACAATGTGGAAAACTGCCCAGGTATGTCCTGTCCACAAAAAGCAGGACAAATCCAATCCGGCCAATTATCGCCCCATCAGTCCACTCTCAATCATCAGCAAAGTGATGGAAGGGGTTGTCGACAGTGCTATCAAGCGGCACTTGCTCACCAATAACCTGCTCACTGATGGCCCAGTTTGGGTTCCGTCAGGACCACTCGGCCTCATTACAGCCTTGGTCCAAAGAGCTGAATTCCAGAGGTGAGATGAGAGTGACTGCCCTCGACATCAAGGCAGCATTTGACCGAGTGTGGCATCAAGGAGCCCGAGTAAAATTGAAGTCAATGGGAATCGGGGAAAACTCTCCACTGACTGGAGCCAGCACAAAGGAAGACGGTTGTGGTGGTTGGAGGTCAATCATCACAGCCCCAGGACATCGCTGCAGGAGTTCCTCAGGACAGTGTCCTAGGCCCAACCATCTTCAGCTGCTCCATCAATGACCTTCCCTCCATCATAAGGTCAGAAGTGGGGATGTTTGCTGATGATTGCACAGTGTTCAGTTCCATTCACAACTCCCCAGATAATGAAGCAGTCCGTGCCCGCATGGGCAACATTCAGGCTTGGGCGGTAAATGGCAAGTAACATTCGCACCACACAAGTGCCAGGCAATGACTGTCTCCAACAAGCGAGAGTCTAACCACCGCCCCTTGACATTCAACGGCATTACCATCACCGAATCCACCACCATCAACATCCTGGGGGTCACCATTGACCAGAAACTTAACTGGACCAGCCACATAAATACTGTGGCTACAAGAGCGGGTCAGAGGCTGGGTATTCTGTGGTGAGTGTCTCACCTCCTGACTCCCCAAAGAATTCCACCATCTACAAGACACAAGTCAGGAGTGTGATGGAACACTCTCCACTTGCCTGGATGGTGCAGCTCCAACAACACTCGAGGCTCGCCACCATCCAGGACAAAGCAGCCACTTGATTGGCTCCCCATCCACCACCTTCAACACTCACTCCCTCCACCACCGGCGCCCCCTGGCTGCAGTGTGCACCATCTACAAGATGCACTGCAGCAACTCGCCAAGGCTTCTTCAGCAGCACCTCCCAAACCCGCGACCTCTACCACCTAGAAGGCCAAGGGCAGCAGGTCCATGGGAACACCACCACCTCCACGTTCCCCTCCCAGTCACACACCATCCTGACTGGGAAATATATCGGCCGTTCCTTCATCGTCGCTGGGTCACAATCCTGGAACTCCCTCCCTAACAGCACTGTGGGAGCACCTTCACCACACGGACTGCAGCGGTTCAAGAAGGCGGCTCACCACTACCTTCTCAAGGGGCAATTAGGGATGGGCAATAAATGCCGGCCTTGGCAATGATGCCCACATCCCAGGAACAATTTTTTTTAAGTCCTCTTGTCGACTCCTGCGCTAAAAAATCACTTTGTTCCATCAGCGTTGCTGTGCTGAATCTCTCGCCCCTGAACACACCTGTGAGCGATCTCATGAGCCATGGTGATTCCGAGATTGAAACCCGTGTCCTCGGCGATCACACAGCTCCAGGAATGGGAACACAGCCCGCCCAGCTGGGTCACGCCTCGAACCATCGTGTTGCCATTGTCAGATTCCAGGTCAAACCTCAAAAAAAAAGAAATGGAATGGAGGGAAATTAATTTGTGCCTGTGTCCGAGTAACCAACCCCACCCGACCCCTGACACCCGACCCCTGACACCCGACCCCACCCCTTACCTCAAACCCCGACCCCAACCACCATGCCCCACCCCCAACCCCAATACTGACCCCAATCTCCAACCCTGACCCCCTAAATCCCAACCTGACCCCAATCCCCGACCCCCTAAAACCTCTCTTGCACCATCCAACCCCAATTTAACTTCAATGCCAACGTAACCATAACTCCACCCCTCGCCCAACCTAACCCCCTCAAACCAATCCCTGGGGAAGAGCTTTAACACCATAATGATCTTCACAGCTTATGGCAAGAGCTGTCCCAGTCCTTGAGATGGCCTGTAACAAACATTCAGGATCTTACATGTGAGATCGGGTCCTGATTTACATATTGAAAGGGGGCTATTGCCTGAGCAGGCAGGGGTTTGGCCGCCCAACGGTAGGACCCTCCAAAGGTGGCAGCAGACTGGTTGCCTATGGTAACGGGGGTGGTACGTTAGCCGACCCCCATTTTGAGGCCGTTACGTTGAATTCAGCAAGTTAAAATCGCCCCCCACCCCCCCAATACCCACGAGAAATGAAATCACCTCAAACTAAGGGGACTGAACCCAGTGACTGAAGCCCACATTCCCAGAGTATAAGATCAGGCAATACTCAGGACACCCACACAGTGACCTGTTCGGTACCTGGTGACGTAGAGCACCAGGTCTGCGTGGAGCGGGTCGGAGTCGTTCTCCGGGTTAATCGATCGGCTCCACCTGCACAAGCCAATGAGGGATGAGGTGAGGTTCCTGGTGATCTGTAGTCCCGGCTGTGAAGAGAAGATTGGTGTCACTGCTGACTACACATAGGCGCTGGAATGTATTTGCTTCATGGGCTCTTTGCTCCAGAATTCACAGCAACACATTGCTATTCAGAACCAGTTGGTTTATTGGCAAAGGTTTAACAATCACACGACACATTACCAGTTCATCCACCAGGTTCACAACCACCTGCCCCATCGTGGATCCCCCGAACCCAACTGGCTGGGGTTTTATTGAGTCTTGTGAACATCACGTGATCGGCTAAGCCACTCCCAACTCAACAGCTCTACAACACCTCACGGGTGCATACATTACAGACGCGTCTGTAAGCTTGTCACCTGAGAGATGACACCTTTTGTTATGTCTGAATAAAGTAATGTGATTGAGTACTGTAGACGTGAGTAAGTGTGACCTTAGTCTCTTTATTCTAATTCCAGAGTACTGGTACAACATGGGAGGCCTGCTTATATATATGCTCCCAAAGGATGCCGGGATCCCTTGGTACTCCAACAGATACGCCCTCTGGTGGCAGTAGAATGCTGGTTAGATAGGGTTGCATACATAACATCACTCCCTCCCAAAGTCAATCGTACACTTATTTACAGGGCGAGACGATCTGGGGCTTTTCGCTCCCTAGTCGATCGTCTCAGTACAAATGCAGGTACAGGTGAGTTGGTTGGGCCTTCGCTGGGCTGCTGAGTTTAGCTTCGTGGTCAACCGTGATGTTGGTTGCCACTTGTGTGTGTGTCGGAAGGTCGAAGTTGTTGATGTCCTCTTCAGGTTGTTCGTGGCTGTCTGTGAATCACAGTTTGGTTTGGTCCAAATGCTTTCTGCAAGTTAGTCCATTTGTGAGTTTGACCTGAAACACCCTACTCCCTTCTTTGGCTACGACAGTGCCAGCAAGCCATTTGGGACCATGTCCATAGTTGAGTACAAATACAGGGTCATTGACTTCAATATCGCGTGACATGTTTGCGCGATCATGGTACATGCTTTGTTGAAGCTGCCTGCCCTCGACGTGATCATGGAGATCAGGGTGAACTGGAGAGAGCCTTGTTTTGAGCGCCCTTTTCATGAGCAGCTCGGCTGGGGGAACCCCGGTGAGCGAGTGGGGTCTGGTGCGGTAGCTAAGCAGGACTCGGGACAAGCGGGTCTGCAGGGAGCCTTCCGACACACGTTTCAAGCTTTGCTTGATGGTTTGGACTGCCCGTTCTGCCTGGCCGTTGGATGCGGGCTTGAACAAGGCAGATGTGACGTGCTTGATCCCATTGTGGGTCATGAATTCCTTGAATTTAGTGCTGTGAAGAACAGCCCGTTGTCGCTGACAGGGACATCAGGCAGGCCGTGCGTGGCAAACACGGCTCGTAGGCTTTCGATGGTGGCAGTGGACGTGCTTACAGACATTATTACACACTCGATCCATTTTGAATACGCATCCACAATAACCAAAAACATTTTGCCTAGAAACGGGCCAGCGAAGTCAATGTGGATCCTACACTACGGTTTGGAGGGCCATGACCACATAGAAACATAGAAACATAGAAAATAGGTGCAGGAGTAGGCCATTCGGCCCTTCGAGCCTGCAACACCATTCAATGAGTTCATGGCTGAACATGCAACTTAGCGATTCCTCCCTGGGTGCATTGCTCAGTTGAGAGCAAGTGTTGCATTGGCGCACGCAAGACTCCAAATCTGAGTCGATGCCGGGCCACCAAACATGGGATCTGGCTATAGCTTTCATCATTACTATGCCTGGGTGGGTACTGTGTTGGTCGCGTATGAATATTTCCCTGCCTTTCTTGGACTGAACCATGCGATTACTCCACAAAAGACAGTTCGCCCGTATGGACATGTCGTCTTTACGCCGCTGGAACGGCTTGATCTCTTCATCCATCTCCGCTGGGACACTGGACCAGCTCCCATGGAGGACACAGTTTTTTACCAGGGACAGTAAAGGATCCTGGCTGGTCCAGGTCCTGATCTGGCGGGCCGTAACGGGTGACTTCGTTTTCAAATGCATCCATCACCAAGAGCAAGTCTGCAGGCCGTGCCATTTCCACCCCGGTGGTGGGCAATGGTAGCCGACTGAGAACATCAGCGCAGTTCTCTGTTCCTGGTCTGTGGCGAATTACATAGTTATATGCAGACAGTGCGAGCACCCATCTTTGGATGCGAGCAGAGGCATTGGTATTGATACCTTTGCTCTCTGAGAATAGCGATATGAGCGGCTTGTGGTCAGTTTCTAACTCGAACTTAAGTCCAAACAGATACTGGTGCATTTTTTTTACCCTGTAAACGCATTCCAGAGCTTCTTTTTCAATCATGCTGGAGGCCCTTTCGGCCTTGGACAAGCTCCTGGGCGCATAAGCAACCGGTTGCAATGTTCCTGATTCGTTTGCTTGTTGTAAGACACACCCGACCCCGTACGAAGACGCATCGCAAGCTAACACTAAACGTTTACAAGGATCATACAGGATAAGTAGTATGTTGGAACATAACAGATTTCGGGCTTTCTCAAAAGCAGCCTCTTGTGATTTCCCCCATACCCAGTCATCTCCCTTGCGTAGCAACATGTGTAGAGGTTCTAGCAAGGTGCTTAACCCGGGTAGGAAATTGCTAAAATAGTTGAGGATCCCAGGAACGACCGCAGCTCTGTCACATTCTGTGGTCTCGATGCGTTCTTGATGGCCTCCATCTTGGTGCCGGTGGATCTGATGCCGTCTGCCGTGATCCGTCTCCCAAAGAACTTGACCTCTGGCACCAGGAAAACACACTTTGAGCGTTTCAACCTGAGTCCCATGTAATCTAGCCGACTTAGAACCTCTTCCAGGTTCTGCAAGTGCTCGATGGTGTCCCGACCTGTGATCAATGTGTCGTCCTGGAAAGCCACGGTGCGCGGAACTGACTTTAGCAGGCTCTCCATGTTCTTTTGAAAAATAGCCGCGGCTGATCGAATCCCAAATGGGCATCTATTGTAGATGAACAGACCTTTGTGCGTGTTGATTCAGGTGAGGCCTTTCGAAGATTCCGCCAGCTCCTGCGTCATGTAGGCCGAGGTCAGGTCCAACTTGGTGAACGTCTTCCCTCCCGCCAGCGTCGCAAATAGATCATCTGCCTTGAGTAGCGGGTACTGGTCCTGCAGTGAAAAACGGTTAATCGTTACTTTATAGTCCCCACAAATTCTGACCGTACCATCGCCCTTGAGAATCGGAACAATTGGACTGGCTCACTCGTTGAACTCAACCGGCGCGATGATGTCTCTAGCTGCAGCCTGTCCAGCTTGATCTCCACTTTCTCTCGCATCATATATGGAACCGCCCATGCCTTGTGGTGGATGGTTCATGTACTGGGAATCAAATGGATCTGCACCTTCGCCCCAGAGAACCTTCCGATGCCTGGCTCAAACAACGATGGGAACTTGCTCAGAACCTGGGCACATGAGGCATCGTCGACGGACAAAAGTGCTCGATGTTGTCCCAGTTCCAGCGGATTTTTCCCAGCCAGCTTCTGCCGAACAGTGTGGGGCCATCTCCTGGTACAATCCATAGTGGTAGTTCATGCACTGCTCCATCATAGGAGACTTTTACTGCTGCACTGCCAATAACAGGGATCAGCTCTTTAGTGTAAGTTCTCAGCTTGGTATGAATAGGGCTCAGCTTGGGCCTGTGTGCCTTGTTGCACCACAGCCTGTCGAAGGACTTTTTGCTCATGGTGGACTGACTCCCACCCGTGTCCAGTTCCATGGATACTGGAATTCCATTCAGTTCAACTTTTAACATGATTGGTGGACATTTCGTGGTGAAGGTGTGTACCTCGTACCTTCTGCCTCCTCGCTTTGAGTCTTTGAGTCTCTAATTCCGTTTGATCCGCCATGGATCGGTCTTCCTCTGCAACGTGGTGGTTTGCAGGGTTTGCAGCTCATCTGCACATTCGCTGGAGGTGTCCCATTGTTCCACAGTCCTTGCACACATAGTGTTTGAAGCGGCATTGATGGGCTCGATGATCACCTCCGCAGCATTAACGTTTGATGGCGGACTCTGGGTCATCTGAGGTCGTGCAGCTGCAGGTGTGTACATTCTGCCATATGCATTCCTGCCTGAAAACGACGTTACTTTGTGTACAGTACTTCCTGAAACATCTTTATGCTGCGAAATTAGTTTGGTGTTATCGCTGGTGATATAAATGCCTGGGCGATTGTTATGGCTTTGCTCAGGTTCGGTGTTTCAACACTCAATAGTTTGCAGAGGATAACCTCATGGCCAGTGCCAAGCACATGCATAGCATTTGCTCCAGAAATCCATCAAATTCGCAATGTCCTGCAAGGCGCCTTAGTTCAGCGATGTAGCTCGCCACTTCCTGGCCTTCAGACCGTTGACATGTGTAAAATCGATACCTTGCCATCAGAACACTCTCCTTCGGATTTAGGTGTTCCCGGACCAGCTTACACAGTTCTTCATACGATTTGGTTGATGGTTTCACGGGAGCAAGGAGATTCTTCATGAGGCCATAGGTTGTTACCCCACAGACGGTGAGAAGGATCACCCTTTGTTTGGCAGTGTTCACACTCCCTTCCAGCTCGTTGGCCACGAAGTATTGGTCGAGTCACTCCACGAAGGCCTCCCAATCATCCCCTTCTGAGAATTTCTCCAGGATACCAACAGTTCTCTGCATTTTCGCATGATGGTTTGTTATCTCGTCGCCAGTTGTTATGTCTTGAATAAAGCAACGTGATCGAGTACTGTAGATGTAAGTGTGACCTTAGTCTCTTTAATCTAACTCCAGATTAAAGAGACTAAGGTCACACTTACTCACCACCACCTTCTCGAGGGGCAATTAGGGATGGGCAATAAATGCCGGCCTTGCCAGCGACGCCCAGATCCCAGGAATGAATTTTTTTTAAAGTTCAACTCCTAAATGAATTGGGGAGCAAAGTTACAAAATTTCCAAGGTGTCTTTGGAGAGGCCGTTCAAAGCTGAGTATGGAAGCTGCTTGTGAAGGATTTTAATCCATTCCTGGGTGTCTCTGGCAAGGCCGGCATTTGTTGCCCGTCCCTAAATTCCCGGAGAAGGTGGGGGTGAGCCGCCTCCTTGAACCACTGGTCACGGGTTTGGTACAAACTGAGGGGCCACCTCCGAGGTAGTTAAGAGTCAATCTCGTTGCTGTGGGACTGGAGTCACATATAGGCCCAGACTGGGTAAGGACGGCAGGCTTCCTTCCCTGAAGGACACTGGTGAACCTGTTGGGTTTTTACGACAATCTGACAGCTTCATGGTCACTTTCACTGATCCCCACTTTTTAGGTTCTTTAAACTGAATTCGAATTCTCAATCCACAAAGGGATTTGAACAGAAATTCCCTGGATTATTCGCCCAGCCCAGGTTACTAATCAAGTAGCGTAACCTGCATACAGACAGTTTCTTTAAATAAAGCTCACAGGATTCAGAAGGACCAGCTGACAAAGACAAGGTCCTCCTCCGAGGGAGCAGATCAATATGTCAATTCAGAAGCCCACCCTCCACGTGTCTCACACCATCTTCAACCAAACCTGCACCCAGAGGAATAAAGAGCAGCGCCTTCTCTTGGTCTCATCCTTGTTTTCAAATCCCTCCATATCCTCGCCCCCCTCCATCTCTGTAATCTCCTCCAGCCACACAACCCCCCCCCGAGATGTCTGCGCTCCTCTAATTCTGGCTTCTTGTGTGTCCCCCGATTCCCATCACTCCACCATTGGCAGCCGAGCCTTCAGTTGTCTGGGCCCCGAGCTCTGAAATTCCCTCCCTAAACCTCTCCGCCTCTCTCTCCTCCTTTAAGATGCTTCTTAAAACCCACCTCTTTGACCAAGCTTTGGGTCACCTGCCCCAATATCTCCGTATGTGGCTCGGGGTCAGATTGTGGCTGATTTACACTCCTGTGAAACGCCATGTGATGTTTTACTAAGTTAAAGGCACTGTATAAATTCAAGTTGTTGTTGGTCGAGTTAACTGGAAGCTCCCTGGACCAGGGCTACATACCTCGGGCTGCATCTGGATGACCATCTTGGTCAGGTGGACCCGCAGTTGGGCCCCCAGGGAAGCGTCTCGCAGAATCTCAGCAGCCTGCGGGAAATACGAAGCACAAGAGACCAGTCAGGAGTCATTCAGAATAAAAAATAATCAGGAGCCGGGCATCAGGGAGATAGAACAGAGCTCCCTCCACCAGCCCACAATCACCTCCCGATGGGCGGGTTCCCACGTCTGTGAGGAGGATACCCGCACCACTCCTGCCCCGGGAGCAGGACATCCCATGCCTGTCAGCAGTGACTCAGTGGGTAGCACCATCGCTGCACTGTCAGAGGGGCAGTACTGAGGGAGTGCCGCACTGTCGGAGGGGCAGTACTGAGGGAGTGCCGCACTGTCGGAGTTGCCGTCTTTCGGATGAGACATTAAACTGAGGCCCCGTCTGCCCTCTTGGGTGGATGTAAAAATCCCATGGCACTATTTCGAAGAACAGCAGAGGAGTTCTCCCTGTGTCCTGGGGCCAATATTTATCCCTCAAGCAACATAACAAAAAAAGATTACCTGTCATTATCACATTCCCCTATGTGGGAGCTTGCTGTGCGCAGGTTGGCTGCCGCGTTTCCCACATTACAACAGTAACTACACTCCAACAATATTTGATTGGATGTAAAGCGTGTTGAGACATCCCGTGGTTGTGAAAGGTGCTATAGAAATGCAAGTCTTTCCTTCTTTCACGTGCGCGGCGCGCTCAGCTGGTGAGCTGCACTGTACAGAGACTGTGAAGCAACAGCGTCAATGGGACCAGGTCAAGCAGCGAGGTGTGCGCGCACACAGCAGCATCTCCCGGCACGGCCAAAGGAAGACCAGAAGGGGAGCGTCAAACTTAGCAACAGGGGAATGGCTGGTCGCAGGACGGCCAAAGTCCGTCAGGTCCACCTTCTGGCTGCCTGGCCGTGGCACGGTAAGGGAACGGTGTCGGTCTAAGACACCCGACACCCCCCCCCAGCCCCGGGCTCTCAACCTCAGCGAAGGCACCCCGAGACACTCACGATGTTCAGGTTGGTGAGGATGTAGCGCTCAGCGTCCTGCTTGTGAAAGTCGTACACATCGTGCATCACCACCACTAGCAGCTCCAAGTGTACCGCCTCCTTCACCGAGCGTCTGGTCACACGGTGGGGCTCGGATCGCCCTGCAAGGTTCAAACACAACACAATTATTCAGCACATGATTAGTAGGGCTGGGCAGTGTAGTGTACCCTGTACTTGCTTCTTGTTTAACAATTCATAGCAGCACATTGCTATTAAGAACTAGTTGGTTTATTAGCAAAGCTAAACACGACACATTACCAGTTCATCCACCAGGGTCACAATCACCTGCCTCATCGTGGATCCCTGAACCCAACTGGCTGGGGTTTTATTGAGTCTTGTGAACATCACGTGACTGGCTAAGCCACTCCCAATGCAACAGCTCCACAACTATTTTTGTAAAACTTTAAAATCAACTGCCCCCTTTTTAAGGGCACCAAAACCCACAAATTAACAATTGAACATTAAAGGGAACCTGGTAAATCATATTAAATTAAAATTTTGTGGATGTAAAAGATCCCATGACACTATTTTGAAGAACAACAGGGGAGTTATCCCTGCTGTTCTGGGCCAATATTTATCCCTCAATCAACATAACATAAAAACAGCTTATCTGGTCATTATCACATTGCTGTGTGTGGGAGCTTGCTGTGCGCAAATTGGCTGCTGTGTTTCCCACATTACAACAGTGACTACACTCCAAAAATACTTAATTGGCTGTAAAGCACTTTGAGACATCCAGTGGTCGTGAAAGGCGCTACTGAAATGCAAATCTTTCTTTTTTTCCTTTTCTTATCGAACAAAAATCTATCAATTGATCCCCGGCCTTTTGAGGGACTGATTTCCATTAGCCTTTGCTTCCTGATTTCCCTCCTAAATTGCCTACTTCCAATTTTAAGGTTATACCCCCTTGTTCTGGACTCACCACCTTCCTTCCCCCACTCCTCACCCACCAGAGGAAATAGTCTATCTACGCGGTCAAATCACTTTGAACACCTTTGATTAGATCACCACTTAACTTTGATGGAAATTCTGCATTTGTCGACATCAGTCAGGACAGGATCCTGCTCGCCTGTGATGCCCTCTACAGTCAAATAGCTCATCAATGAGCATAGGATCATAGAAATTTACAGCACAGAAGGTGGCCATTTCAGCCCATCATGTCCGTGCTGGCCGACAAAGAGCTATCCAGCCTAATCCTACTTTCTAGCTCTTGGTCCATAGCCCTGTAGGAGTATAAAAGCAGAGAATTCTTGCTACAGTTATACAGGCTATTGGTGAGGTCACAGCTGGAATACTCCGTGCAGTTTTGATTTCCACATTTACGAAAGGATATACTTGCTTTGGAGGCAGCTCAGAGAAGGTTTGATTCCGGAGATGAGGGGGTTGATTTATGAGGAAAGGTTGAGTAGGTTGGGTCTCTACTCATTGGAATTCAGAAGAATGAGAGGTGATCTTATCAAAACGTATAAGATTATGAGGGGGCTTGACAAGGTGGATGCAGAGAGGATGTTTCCACTGATAGGGGAGACTAGAACTAGGGGCCATGGTCTTAGAATAAGGGGCCGCCCATTTAAAACTGAGATGAGGAGGAACTTCTTCTCTCAGAGGGTTGTAAATCTGGAATTTGCTGCCTCAGAGAGCTGTGGAAGCCGGGACATTGAATAAATTTAAGACAGAGATAGACAGTTCCTTAACCGCTACGAGATTAAGGGGTTATGGGGAGCGGGCAGGGAAGTGGACCCGAGTCCATGATCAGATCAGCCATGATCTTATTGATTGGTGGAGCAGGCTCGAGGGGCCGTATGGCCTATTCCTGCTCCTAATTCTTATGCTCCTATGTAGGTTACAGCACTTCAAGTATCTTTTAAAACGTGGTGAGGGTTTCTGTCTCTACCACTATTTCAGGCAGTGAGTTCCAGACCCCCACCACCCTCTGGGTGAAGACATTTCCCCTCAAATCCCTTCCGAACCTCCTACCAATTACTTTAAATCTATGGCCCCTGGTTGTTGACCTCTCTGCTAAGGGAAATAGGTCCTTCCTATCCACTCTATCCAGGCCCCTCATCATTTTATACACCTCAATCAAGTCCCCCCCCCCAGCCTCCTCTGTTCTGAAGAAAACAAACCCAGCCTATCCCATATTAGCATCTGTGTGAGGTCCCTGAGACACCATGCAGGGTGACCAAGCCTTCAGGAGGAAGGGAGAAAATTGGATTAAAATCTTTCTCTCAGTTCCCACCCAGGTAAATATCTCTTTGTAAAGAAAGAACGACCTGCAGGCACCATTCACCACCTGAGGACGTCACAAAACCCTTTACAGCTATTGATGTACATTTTGAAGCGTTGTAATGTAGGAAAGGAGTTTGAGCCACGGCTGACACCTTTACAATATATCGGACGAGGAATCGAACGTTTGATGGTCTTACTGTCAGGAGCAGGACTCTTGGCGTTGTCAGAGAGCTGATAATGGTACGCCACGAGTGGTGCGATGTCCGCTCCATCACTGAATGTTTGCAGATCCTTTGGGTGAACGTAAATCTTCTTATCCTTTGTAAATATCACTGTGTGCTACAGGACGGAGAGGGGGTACAATTAGAATAATAGTTTCAAATATAAATGACACTGATCAGTTTCTTTTTTGAGAAGATCCAGAGCACTTTTATACAATTCCTGCATCTCCAACTTTTGAGTAAAAAAGGTTGGGTTGACAAAGAATTAAAGGCTTGGATTTATATAGTGCCGGATGTCTCAAAGCACTTTACAGACAATGAAATATTTTTGGAGTGTAATCACTGTTGCAAGCTCCCACAAACAGCAATATGATAATGACCAGATCATCCGTTTTTGTTATATTGATTGAGGGATAGATATTGGCCCCAGGACACCGGGGAGAACTTCCTATCTCTTCTTCAAAATAGTGCCGTGGGAACTTTTATGTCCACTTGAGGGGGCAGACGGGACCTCGGTTTAACAGTGTTGCGCTCCCTCACTACTGCCCCTCCGACAGTGCAGCGCTCCCTCAGTACTGCCCCTCCGACAGTGCGGCACTCCCTCAGTACTGCCCCTCCGACAGTGCGGCACTCCCTCAGTACTGCCCCTCCGACAGTGCGGCACTCCCTCAGTACTACCCTCCGACAGTGCGGCGCTCCCTCAGTACTGTCCCTCCGACAGTGCGGTGCTCCCTCAGTATTGCTCCTCCGACAGTGCGGCACTCCCTCAGTACTGCCCCTCTGACAGTGCGGCGCTCCCTCAGTACTGCCCCTCCGACAATGCGGCGCTCCCTCAGTACTGCCCCTCCGACAAATTAACAGTCCCGTGTTGTTCCGATGCACGAGGTTTGGATATGGTGCATGTTTTGGGGATCAGAGTTGTGTTGATGGCTCGATGCAGGGTCAATCCACCCCTGGGCCAAGCCGGAAGGAATGATCCCTGGTTCAGATTGAGCGAATGAGTGACAGTCTGACTGGGGTTTGACGTGGCAACCCGCGCAAACTCAGCCGAGATGATCGCTTTGCACATTAACAGTATTTAACGACACAAACGTTACAAGCAGTGTAGGCACCCACCAGCTGACTGCGGCAGAAGGTGGTCAGTGCCCGGACCCCCGGGGGCCACACTAACTCCCCGTTCTGAACACAGCTCTCCGGCAGGTAACTGACCAAGCTGACCGACGAGTTGAAGACATGATGGACGGACGACAAGTGGGAAGCGAGTCTGTTCTCGGCGGAGAATCGCAGCTGGTAGGTTTCCCCCGAGGTCTCCAGGGTGCACAGCTCGTCCTGGCAGGAGCGCCCCTTGATCAGACCCCCCGGGCTCAGTCTCTGGCACTGACACCGCAGACTCGCGGGAGCCGGCTCTGCAACTGGAAACCAACAAATTAAACCCTGCCCGGTGAATGTACAGTACAGTGGCTCACATTGTACACAATCCCAATGGACCCAACCCCTTCCCATTCACTCCCATTGGACCCAAACCCCTTCCCATTCACTCCCATTGGACCCAAATACCTTCCCATTCACTCCCATTGGACCCAAATACCTTTCCATTCACTCCCATTGTACACAATCCCAATGGACCCAAACCCCTTCCCATTCACTCCCATTGGACCCAAATACCTTTCCATTCACTCCCATTAGACCAATTCCCTTCCCATTCATTCCCATTGTACACAATCCCAATGGACCAATTCCCTTCCCAGTCACTCCCAATGGATCCAAACCCATTCCCATTCATTCACACTCTACAGAATCCCAATAGACCCAAACCCCTTCCCATTCACTCCCACTGTACACAATCCCAATAGATCAAACCCCTTCCCATTCACTCCCATTGTACACAATCTCAGTGGACCCAAACCCCTTCCCATTCACTCCCATTGTACACAAACCCAATAGATCCAATCCCCTTCCCATTCACTCCCACTGTACACAATCCCAATGGATCAAATCCCTTCCCATTCACTCCCACTGTACACAATCCCAATGGATCCAATCCCTTCCCAGTTACTCCCATCATGCCTGTGTAGGCTTTCTGAAGGTTCTATTCCCTTAGTCCCATTATTTATTTGTTCATGTATTTATCTGCTTGCCCCTGCTCTTCCTACCCCTGACAATCCTGTGTAAAGAATCATTCTCCTCATCACTCCCTTCATTCTGTTGGTGATGTAACATTGATGCCCCCACTTACCAATTCACTGACCAGTGGAACTAGTGCCCTCAGTTCCTCAATCAAAACCCCTCATCATTATTAACACTTCCATCTCTTTTGTATCTCTGAAATGTCTTTGTTCCAATGAAAAGATCCCCAGTTTTTCCTCATAACTGAAGTCCCTCATCCCTGGAATCACCTCAGTAAATCTCCTCTGCACCCTCACCAAGGCTTTGCCATCCTTCCCAAAGTGCGGTGCCCAAAACTGGCCAAAATTCTGATACTGGCCTAACCAATGATTTATGCAGGATTATCATCACAGGTTAGACAGAAATCTAATGCGGGTGAAACCGTTAAATGTAAAATGATGTCCAAAAGCGCTTTACAGCCAATGAAGTACCTTTGAAGTATAGTCACTGTTATAATGCAGGAAACTCACCAGCCAATTTGCGCACAGCAAGCTCCCACAAACAGCAATGGGATAAATAACCAATGCATCTCTTTTAAGTGTCGGTTGATGGATAAATATTGGCCTATGACACCAGGGAGAAATAGCGCTATGGGATCTTCTACATTCACCTGAGAGGGAAGCCGGGACCTTGGTTTAACATCTCATCTGAAAGACGGCACCTCTGACAGTGCAGCACTCTCTCAGTACTGCCCCTCTGACAGTGCAGCACTCTCTCAGTACTGCCCCTCCAACAGTGCGGCACTCTCTCAGTACTGCCCCTCCGACAGTGCAGCGCTCCCTCAGTACTGCCCCTCCGACAGTGCGGCACTCCCTCAGTACTGCCCCTCCGACAGTGCGGCACTCCCTCAGTACTGCCCCTCCAACAGTGAGGCACTCCCTCAGTACTGCCCCTCCGACAGTGCGGCACTCCCTCAGTACTGCCCCTCCGACAGTGCGGCACTCCCTCAGTACTGCCCCTCCGACAGTGCGGCACTCCCTCAGTACTGCCCCTCCGACAGAGCAGCGCTCCCTCAGTACTGTCCCTCGAGTGATTATGTCAAGTCCCTGGAGTGAGGCTTGAACCCACAACCTTCACACTTAGAGGTGAAAGAAAGCTAACCACTGACCCCCTTAACCCAGGACCCACCCCGGGGTCTGTGCTGTGTGAGCTGATCACTTTGGGAGGCCACAGTTTGTATCAGTGCTGCCCGGATTAGACAGAAGGAGAACAAAATCAAGCCAATGACCCCCTGCCCGTGTGCTGACATCAAGTGAGAACCCCTTATGTTCAGCTGTGCATCCACACAGTCGAACATTCACTCTCCAGACTCACGCATCAAGAATGATGAGTCTTTCTTTCATTCCTTCTTTCTATTTTCCTTTCTTTCCCTGCGATCCTGCCCCTTTAACAAACTAGCCTGTGTCCTTATTTACAGAAATGAAGCAATCCCGCTTTAGTGTAATATTAACAGTTTGAGCAGCTGTAAACATGTGGGGCTCCCCTTGGGGAGGAGAGGGGAACATACCTCCGATTCTCGAGGGGTCACCGAAATAATACAAATCAGCGCCTTTGACAGATCCCAGGAATGTCTAAGGGAGAAAGGGACGAGAGCGGTTAGACAGGAAACACAAAAGCTTCATATAAAACAAACAACTTCCTACAGACCTTCAGCTGGGATAGTGAGAAACAATTTGTGTTCCAATCGCCCCTGACTGTTCTGACCCAGAGGCTGTGTTTTGTGGAGGGGGGGGAGATGGGTTTACCTGGCTCACGAACCATCCGATGCACCAGAGTTGAGGGAGCAGACCTAGCGCTGTGCGGGGCAGCGAGACACTCGCCATCGCACCAACCTCAGGCAGCGGCGATGGTTACACGGGGGAAGAGCCCCATTGCCGGGGAACCGAGAGCTGTGCTGTTCTGTTTGACATGTTGATCGCTGGGCCTCAAGCCTCTGTTTGCGCAACTATTTTATTGGCCAGTCGTGCTTTGATAATGACACAACTCCCTCTCTCTACAAACACTGATCCCTCACGCAGCACAGTCACTGCCCCTGGACAAATCACACACAAAGAAAAGCTCCAAACAACATTTAAAGGGGGTTAAAAAAACATTATATTAAATACATATATATTATATTACAACAGTGACTACTCTCCAAAAGTACTCCATTTGCTGTAAAGCCCATGAAGTATCTTTGAAGTGGAGTCACTGTTGTAATGTCGCCAGTCAAATTGTGCACAGCAAGCTCCCCAGTGGTCGGGAAAGGCGCTATATAAATGCAAGTCTTTCTTCTAATAAAATATTAAAACTTATATAACTGTCAAAAGAGAATTGGATAAAGAAAAAAAGACTTGCATTTAAATAGCGCCTTTCATGATCAGCGGACGTCTCAATGCGCTTTTTAGGCAATGAAGCACCTTTGGAGTGTAGCCACTGTTACAATGTGGGAAACCAATGTACGCACAGCAAGCTCCCACACTCAGCAATGTGGTAATGACCAGATCATTTGTTTTTGTTGTGTTGATTGAGGGATAAATATTGGCCAGGACACCGGGGATAACTCCCCTGCTTTTCTTCAAAATAGTGCCGTGGGATCTTTTCCGTCCATCTGAGAGAGCAGACAGGGCCTCGGTTTATCATCTCATCCAAAAGAAGGCACCTCCGGCAGTGCAGCACTCCCTCAGCATTGTACTGGGAGTGTCAGCTCAGATTTTTGTGCTCAAGTCCCTGGAGTGGGACTTGAACCCACAACCTTATAACTCAGAGGCGAGAGTGCTGCCCACTGAGCCAGGGCTGACACATGAACGGGAACATTTTGCAGGGCTATGGGGAAAGAGCAAGGGAGTGGGACTAATTGGATAGCTTTTTCAAAGACCCAGCACATGTATGATGGGCCGAATGGCTTCATTCTGTGCAGTATCATTCTATGATAGAAATCCTTGGTTAGACCACACTTAGAGCACTGTGCACAGTTTTGGTCTCCATATTATAAAAAGGATAGAGGCACTGGAAAGATTCACAGGGGTGATACCAGAACTGAGAGGTTATATTTATCAGGAAAGACGGAACAGGCTGGGGCTCTTTGCTCTAGAAACGAGAAGGCTGAGGGGTGACCTGATAGAGGTCCTTAAAATTTTGAAGGGATTTGAAAAGGTAGACAGAGAGAAGATGTTTTCACTTGTGGAGAGACCAGAACAAGGGGCCATAAATATCAGACAGTCACTAATAAATCCAATCGGGAATTCAGGAGAAACTTCTTTACCCAGAGAGGGGTGAGAATGTGGAACTCGCTGCCACAGGGAGGGGTTGAGGTGAATAGTATCGATGTATTTAAGGGGAAGCTGGATAAACACATGAGGGAGAACGGAATAGAAGGATATGGTGATAGGGTGAGATGGAGAGGGGCGGGGAGGAGGCTGGTGTGGAGCATAAACACCGGCACGTAGCAGTGGAACCGAATGGCCTGTTTCTGTGCTGTACATTCTGTGTAATTGTATGTAAAATAAGCTTACACATTACATTTTTTCAAAGAATATTTCTCCCCTTCGTGGCTCTCACTGGGATACAGTTCCACAGGCACTGGGTGACCTTTGGCACCTCATCCACAACTCCATTCTTCATGTGCAAGTCAGACAACAACAATACCTGCATTTATATAGCAGAGTGACTATTTGCACTGTGTATTTTCTGTGCCTGTGTTCTCTGGACTCCACCCCGATGCCTCTCGCGCATGTACAGACTCCTCGGACCCGGAATTGGGGCCCCGACGAGTCCGCATGGTCAGGAACTTCGGCTGGGACAGGCATCACTTGGGCTGGGGTCAGGGATTTGGGAGCTCTATCCTCTCTGTGACTGCTTGGATTACACTTTGCAAAGTCACTCGAATTACACTTTGCAAAGTCACTCAAAACTTGGGCTGGACAGTTCCAATTACACACTCCGGAGAAACTTCTGGGTGTGGCTTATCCTCCAAAGGGACCAATCAGGTCAAGTGATAATGGCGAGCCAATCAGCCAGAAACACATTGTAAATAACTTGCATTTATACAGCACTTTAACGTAGTAAAACATTCCAATGCGCTGCACAGGAACGCTATCAGAGATTAGTTACCGAGCCACATAAGGAGATATTAGGACAGGTGACCAAAAGCTTGGTCAAAGAGGTAGATTTTAAGGAGCGTGTTAAAGGAGGAGAGAGAGGTAGAGGGGTTTATGTAGTGTCTCTGCACCTTGTTACAAACTCACACGAGGCATGTATATATCAGACACGGTCACTCTGTGACCTTCACTTTATTCCCAGGACCAAGGAGTGCTGCCCCTGGGTGGGACCTCCCCTTTTATACCTGGAAACCCAGGTGAGGAGTGTCTCCCGCAAGCTCACCCCCTGTGGTCAGGGTGTGCATTTCACGGGTACAGGTACAGTGTGCATGAGTTACAGTTACATAACTATTGTCATTGCAAGATGGTGAAATACATGACATCACCTGCCCACTTAAGTCTTTTAGTTTCCGAGGTTAAGTCTATCGGGTGGTCGGCGCTCTCTCGTGGAGCGCTGCAGTTGTGGCTCTGGTGGCTGAGCCTCAGCACATGTCTCTGTCACTTGAGGTGGTTCCGGCCTGTCCGGGCTGGCCACCGGGACTGTGCATGCTGAGGGCTGTCTTTGTTGCTCGTCCACTGGCAGTGGTGTGGTTGCTATCTCATCATGCTCTTCTTCCGGTTCCTCCGTGTCTGCACTGAACCTTGTCTTTACTTGGTCCAAGTGTTTGCGGCATATCTGCCCATTGTTTAGTCTGACCACCATGACCCTGTTTCCTTCTTTGCCAATTACGGTGCCCTCAAGCCACTTGGGTCCCAAAGCATGGTTAAGAACAAATACCGGGTCATCTATTTCTATACACCTCCCCCTTGAGCCTCGATCATGGAGCTCGGTTTGGGACTGGGGCTTGCCCTCAACAATGTCTGCCAGGGCTGGGTGAATGAGGGACAGCCGCGTCTTGAGCGTGCGTTTCATGAGGAGTTCCGCTGGCGGGACTCCCGTGAGCGAGTGCGGGCAGGACCTGTAGGCCAGCAGGAGGCGCGATAGGCGGTACTGAAGGGTGGGTCCTTGGATGCGTAGCATGCCCTGCTTTATGACTTGGACCGCCCGGCCATTGGAAGCCGGCTTGAACGGCGCTGTCCGGACGTGCTTGATCCCATTGCCCGACATAAACTCCTGGAACTCATGGCTGGTAAAACACGGGCCATTGTCGCTGACCAGGATGTCCGGCAAGCCGTGGGTCGCGAATACCATACGCAGACTCTCCACGGTGATGGATGTTGTGCACGAGTTCAATATGATGCACTCGATCCACTTTGAGTATGCATCGACTACGATCAGGAACATTTTCCCCATGAACGGGCCCACATAGTCTATGTGAATACGTGACCATGGTCTGGTGGGCTAGGGCCACGGGCTGAGTGGAGCCTCCCTGGGGGCATTGCCCAGCTGGGCACACGTCGTGCACCTACGAACCCAGTGTTCCAGGTCTGAGTCAATCCCCCGCCACCATACATGTGACCGGGCAATGGCCTTCATTAACACGATGCCAGGGTGCTCGCTGTGGAGTTCCCTAATGAACGCTTCCCTCCCTTTCTGGGGCATGACTACCCGGCTGCCCCATAGCAGGCAGTCGGCTTGGATGGAGAGCTCATCCATCCGTCTCTGAAACGGCCTGACTTCCTTGGGGCACGCCCTGTGTGCGGGCGCCCAATTCCCAATCAGGACACGTTTCTTTATCATGGATAGGAGAGGGTCCCTGTTGGTCCAGAGTTTGATCTGGCGGGCTGTGATGGGAGAGCCCGCAGTGTCAAAAGCCTCAACGGCCATGACCATCTCAGCGCTCTGCTCCGACGCCCCCAGGCAAGTTTCGGTGCCTGGCCGGTGCCGTATGGTGTAGTCATACGCAGCCAGCATGAGGGCCCATCGCCGTATGCGAGCTGACGCATTAGCGTTGACAGCCTTGCTGTCGGACAACAGGGATGTTAACGGCTTGTGGTCAGTCTCTAGCTCGAACCGTCTACCGAAAAGGTACTGGTGCATCTTTTTCACACGGTACACACACACGAGTGCTTCCTTCTCGACCGCGCTGTATCCACGCTCTGCCTGGGAGAGCGACCTGGAGACGTAAGCCACCGGTTGGAGTCGGCCGTCATCGTTACCCTGCTGCAATACACACCCAACCCATGACGCATCGCATGTTAAAACCAGTTTTTTACAGGGGTCATACAAAGTCAACAGTTTGTTAGAACACAGCAGGTTTCTCACCTTATTGAAAGCCCGTTCTTGACAATCCCCCCCAAACCATTCACACCCTTTACAGAGGAGCGTGTGTAACGGCTCCAACAATGTGCTTAAGTTCGGCAGAAAGTTCCCAAAATAGTTCAAAAGTCCCAGGAATGATCGCAACTCCGACGTGTTGCCGGGCCTGGGCGCCCGGTGGATCGCCTCAGTTTTTGATTCAGTGGGCCGGATCCCGTCTGCGGCAACCCTCCTGCCCAGGAACTCGACCTCTGGGGCCAAAAACACGCACTTGGTCTTTTTCAGCCGCAGGCCTACCTGTTCCAATCGGCATAGCACCTCCTCCAGATTACGGAGGTGTTCCTCGGTGTCTCGACCCGTTATAAGGATGTCGTCTTGGAATACGACCGTTCCAGGGATGGACTTGAGCAAGCTTTCCATGTTTCGCTGAAAGATGGCCGCTGCCGAACGAATGCCAAACGGGCACCTGTTGTAGACAAATAATCCTTTGTGCGTCGTGATGGTGGTCAGAAGCTTGGAATCTTCCGCCAGTTCCTGAGTCATGTCAGCCGGAGTGAGGTCCAGCTTCGTGAACAGCTTACCACCTGCCAGTGTGGCAAAGAGGTACTCCGCTCTCGGGAGCGGGTATTGGTCTTACAGCGACACTCGGTTGATGGTGGCTTTGTAGTCGCCACAAATCCTGACCGAGCCGTCTGCTTTGAGGACGGGAACGATGGGACTTGCCCAGTCGCTGAATTCAACGGCTGAAATTATGCCCTCTCTGAGCAGCCTGTCCAGTTCACTTTCAATTTTCTCACGCATCACATACGGCACCGCTCTGACTTTGTGGTGCACTGGTCTGGCGTCCGGAGTGATGTGTATCACTACTTTAGTGCCCTTGAACGTTCCGATACCGGGTTGAAACACCGACCCGAATTTTTGCAGGACCTGTGAGCATGAACTTCGCTCCACGGATGAAATGGCGTGCACATTCCCCCATTTCCAATTCATCCCAGCTAGCCAACTCCCCCCCAAAAGCGCGGGGCCATTTCCCGGAACAATCCAGACTGGCAGCCGGTTCTGTGATCCATTATGTGTTACCACCAAGTTTGCACTGCCCAGCACTGGGATGATCTCTTTGGTGTACGACCATAGCTGTGTCTCAATGCGCTCCAGTTTGGGTCTGCTAGCTCTGTGTGGCCATAGTCTCTCAAATTGTTGGGCGCTCATGAGTGACTGGCTCGCTCCCGTATCCAGCTCCATGTGCCATTCAGTAAGACTTTCATCATCATGGGTGGCGTTTTAGTGTATGAGCTGTGGACGTCAGCCACATGAACTCTCTGAACTTCAGCATCCATGGTTGTTCCCCAGGCCTCATCCTGCATTGCAGACCCCTCGTCTGGTTCCTTTGTCTCGCAGACTAGCCTCGCTACTGTCTTTTTGCACATTGTGGCCAAGTGTCCATTGACATTACAAATCCTACAGGTATAAAGCTGGAACCTGCAGCTTTTGGCAGTGTGTCTACCCCCACACCTCCAGCATGAGCTGAGATTGCTGTTAACAAAAGGACTATTCCCAGGCATTCCTCTCTGATGGCCCGTTTGGCTGTTTCTAAGCACTCTGATGGAGGGTGTTATTGGCCCCATCACGGGATGCATTGTTCCTCGTGATGGCGTGAATTGCCGATCTCCTTTCCATTGTCCCTGTTGCGGGTCCACCCTGGAGCTTGTTGCTGGCTGGGCGGTGTCGAATTGCCCTTGCCTGCCTGCTTGGGCGGTGTCGAATTGCCCTTGCCTGCCTGCGGGGTTCTGTATCACTTTTACAACATTAACTCCCTGGTTCATAGCAACGTTAAAACCAGGGCCGCGTGCGTAAATTAGCTTGGTCTCCTCTTCCCCTGCCATAAAGGTCTGAGCTATCAATACTGCCCCTTCTAAAGTCAGGTCCTTGGTCTTTATGAGCTTCCTGAAAATGCCGGCATGATTAATGCCCTCGATGAAAAAAACCCTTAACATCTTCCCCCTACAGGCATCGGAGAACTTACAGAGACTGGCCAAACGCCACAGTTCCGCCACGAAGTCTGAGACATTTACCCTCCCGACGCCGGTGAGAGTAGAACCGGTGCCGGGCCATGTGTACACTACTCGCCGGCTTGAGATGTTCACTGATCAGCTGGCTGAGCTCTTCGAAGGACTTGTCCGCTGGCTTTTGGGGTGCGAGCAGGTCTTTCATCAGCGCATACGTCTGTGGACCACAGCTGGTCAGTAGATGTATACGTCTGTGGACCACAGCTGGTCAGTAGATGTATACGTCTGTGGACCACAGCTGGTCAGTAGATGTATACGTCTGTGGACCACAGCTGGTCAGTAGATGCGCCCTCCGCTTGTCAGCCGCTGTCTCTTCCAGCCAGTCCTTTGTGGCAAAGCTCTGCTGGAGTCTTTCCACAAAGTCGTCCCAGGCCTCACCCACACAGTAACGATCCTCTGTGCCACCGGTGGCCATCCTCGTGGTTCGGTGATTCCCGATTCTCGTCACCAGATGTAGTGTCTCTGTACCTTGTTTCAAACTCACACGAGGCATGTATATCTCAGACACGGTCACTCTGTGACCTTCACTTTATTCCCAGGACCAAGGAGTGCTGACCCTGGGTGGGACCTCCCCTTTTATACCTGGAAACCCAGGTGAGGAGTGTCTCCCGCAAGCTCACCCCCTGTGGTCAGGGTGTGCATTTCACGGGTACAGGTACAGTGTGCATGAGTTCCAGTTACATAACTATTGTCATTGCAAGATGGTGAAATACATGACATCACCTCCCCCCTTGAGGCTTTTAGTTTCAGAGGTTAGGTCTGTCGGGTGGTCTGTGCTCTCTCGTGGAGCGCCGCAGTTGTGGCTCTGGTGGCTGAGCCTCAGCACGTGTCTCTGTCACTTGAGGTGTGCATGAGTTACAGTTACATAACTATTGTCATTGCAAAATGGTGAAATACATGACTGTTTAGGCAGGGAGTTCCAGGCAGCTGAAGGCACGGCCACCTATGGTGAAGCGATTAAAATCGGGGATGCTCAAGAGGCCAGAATTGGAGAAGTGCAGATATAGGGAGGGGTGTAGGGCTGGAGGAGGTTACAGAGATAGGGAGGGGTATAGGGGCTGGAGGAGGTTACAGAGATAGGGAGGGGTGTAGGGCTGGAGGAGGTTACAGAGATAGGGAGGGGTATAGGGGCTGGAGGAGGTTACAGAGATAGGGAGGGGTGTAGGGGCTGGAGGGTGTTACAGAGATAGGGAGGGATGTCGGGGATGGAGGAGGTTACAGAGATATGGAAGGGTGTAGGGGCTAGAGGAGGTTACAAAGATAGGGAGGGGTGTAGGGGCTGGAGGAGGTTACAGAGATAGGGAGTGGTGTAGGGGCTGGAGGAGGTTACAAAGATAGGGAGGGGTGTAGGGGCTGGAGGAGGTGACTGCTATGTATCTGTAAAGCATGCACTCCCATGTTCCGCCACCAGGGAGCTCATCCCCTGAAGTCCCAATGGATCCCGGCATAAGCCGGCCCCTAAGGCCTGTTCCTCTCTCTGGAGTGTCTTAATAAAGACTAAGATCACTGTTACTTTAACCTCCCTGTGTGCAGTCTCATCTGTGTTAGGAACACAACAGTTACAGAGATAGGGAGGGGTGTAGGGGCTGGAGGAGGTTACAGAGATAGGGAGGGGTGTAGGGGCTGGAGGGGGTTACAGAGATAGGGAGGGGTGTCGGGGCTGAAGGAGGTTACAGAGATAGGGAGAGGTGTAGGGGCTGGAGGAGGTTACAGAGATAGGGAGGGGTGTAGGGGCTGGAGGGGGTTACAGAGATAGGGAGGGGTGTTGGGGCTGGAGGGGATTACAGAGATAGGGAGGGGTGTAGGGGCTGGAGGAGGTTACAGAGATAGGGAGGGGTGTAGGGGCTGAAGGAGGTTACAGAGATAGGGAGAGGTGTAGAGGTTGGAGGAGGTTACAGAGATAGGGAGGGGTGTAGGGGCTGGAGGAGGTTACAGAGATCGGGAGGGGTGTAGGGGCTGGAGGAGGTTACAGAGATAGGGAGAGGTGTAGGGGTGGAGGAGGTTACAGAGATAGGGAGAGGTGTAGGGGCTGGAGGAGGTTACAGAGATAGGGAGGGGTGTAGGGGCTGGAGGAGGTTACAGAGATAGGGAGGGGTGTAGGGGCTGGAGGAGGTTACAGAGATAGGGAGGGGTGTAGGGGCTGGAGAAGGTTACAGAGATAGGGAGGGGTGTAGGGGCTGGAGGAGGTTACAGAGATAGGGAGGGGTGTAAGGGCTGAAGGAGGTTACAGAGATAGGGAGGGGTGTAGGGGCTGGAGGAGGTTACAGAGATAGGGAGGGGTGTAGGGGCTGGAGGGGGTTACAGAGATAGGGAGGGGTGTAGGGGCTGGAGGAGGTTACAGAGATAGGGAGGGGTGTAGGGGCTGGAGGAGGTTACAGAGATAGGGAGGGGTGTAGGGGTGGAGGAGGTTACAGAGATAGGGAGGGGTGTAGGGGCTGGAGGAGGTTACAGAGATAGGGAGGGGCGAGGCCACGGAGGGATTTGAACATGAGGATGAGAATTTAAAAATCCGGCGGGCTATTGATCCGCGGGTGGGAGGTATCCCTGCCAAACCCGATCTCGGTCAATGTTCACATACATACAGCATGAGCTGGTACCCTGGCCAATTTTATTCCCTCTGTAACCCAGGGGACACCGAGGTCGATTGTAGTCAGTGCAGGAGATCAGCCCGAGAGGATTGGCTGACCCAGAGCTGGAACCTGGGACCTTGCAGGTCAGTGTGGCTCAGTACAGCACCAGGAGATATACTTCCTGCTTTATCGGTATAACTATGCACTTTTTCTGCTCTTAAATTAATCGAACCCCCCCCCCACCACCAAACATCCGCCCACACCCTCCCCGACCCCACAACCATCTCCTCTCAATACATTCTCACAGTTGGGATATTCCACAAAACAAATCACCTAAGAATATCAACAAAGATCAGGATCACTTTTTGTAAAATACGTCAAAATCTGATGGTGTTTTTACCTCCTTTGGTGCCGACCGGATTTACTCTGCCGAAATCAATAAACGGGTCACGGCAACAGGCTCTGTGTCCCTCCCCCGCTTCCTGATTAATGAGTCACAAAAAAAAGAAATTGTTTACCCTGGGTTTTGGGAAAACCCAGTCATCAACTTATAATTGATCACCCACCAATATAGCACAGGTGGGTCTGCACCTGGCCAAGGTGGCCATTAACCGGTCGTTCAGCCCGACTGCCTGCCTCTCTTCCGCGGCTATGTTCGCGCCCTGTGTCCCTGGAGAGGGAGCACGCGGTGTCCACCGTTATGCTCGCGGCCTTCCCTGAACTGGAGCGCATCATCACCTCCGGGAATAGCATTTACATTTAATTTGTTAAGCTTATTTTTAATTTTTCTTGTTAAGTTACAGCCTTTATTGGTTGTGCCCCTTCAAAATGGGGGGGATGGAAACGAGCTTAATCTTAAATAGACAACTGCCCGAGATAAAGAACAACACAGCACAGGCCATTGGGCCCATCGAGCCTGTGCCGGCTCTGTGACAGAGCGATCCAATCAGTCCCACTCCCCGCTCTGTCCCCACAGCCCGGCACATTTCTCAAATATTTATCCAATTCGCTTGTGAAAGTTACTATTGAATCTGCTCCCCCCACCCTGTCAGGCAGCGCGTTCCAGATCACAACAACTCGCTGCGAAAAAACAATTCTCCCCACCTCCCCCTCTGTTCATTTCCCAATTTTTAAACAATTGTATCCTCTGGTTACTGACCCTCCTGCCACGGGAAACAGTTTTTCCTTATTTACTCGATCAAAACCCCTCATAATTTTAAACACCTCCCCATAACCACTTCTACCCCAAGGAGAAGCCCAGCTTCTCCACGTAACTGAGGTCCGACATCCCTGGAACCATTCCAGTAAACCTCCCCGCGTCCTCTCCAAGACCCTGACATCCTTCTGAAAGTGCAGTGGGGAGAATTGGACACAATTCTCCAGCTGGGGCCCAATCTGCATTTTATAAAGGTTTAACACAACTTACTTGCTCTTGTACTCTATTCCTCTATTTATAAAGCCAAGGATCCCAGATACTTTATTCCTTCTCAACTGGTTCAGCCACCTTCAAAAACTTGTGTACCTGTTCCTACACCCACTTTAAAATTATACCATTTAGTTTTTGTATTGTCTTGCCTCAAAATGCACCCAAAATTAAATGAGACTCTTTTAGTTGTGGATTCAAACCCCACATAAGAACATAAGAAGTAAGAACAGGAGTAGGCTATACAGCCCCTCGAGCCTGCTCCGCCATTCAATAAGATCATGGCTGATCTGATCATCAACTCAGCTCCACTTCCCCGCCCGCCCGCCCCCTTATCGTTTAAGAAACTGTCTATTTCTGTCTTAAATTTATTCAATGTCCCAGCTTCCACAGCTCTCTGAGGCAGCGAATTCCACAGATTTACAACCCTCAGAAGAAATTTCTCCTCATCTCAGTTTTAAATGGGTAGCCCCTTATTCTAAGATCATGCCCTCTAGTTCTAGTCTCCCCCATCAGTGGAAACATCCTCTCTGCATCCACCTTGTCAAGCTCCCTCATAATCTTATACGTTTCGATAAGATCACCTCTCATTCTTCTGATTTCCAATGAGTAGAGGCCCAACCTCCTCAACCTTTCCTCATAAGTCAACCCCCTCATCCCCGGAATCAACCGAGTGAACCTTCTCTGAGCTGCCTCCAAAGCAAGTATATCTTTTCGTAAATATGGAAACCAAAACTGCACGCAGTACTCCAGGTGTGGCCTCACCAATACCCTGTATAGCTGTAGCAAGACTTCCCTGCTTTTATACTCCATCCCCTTTGCAATAAAGGCCAAGATACCATTGGCCTTCCTGATCACTTGCTGTACCTGCATACTAACCTTTTGTGTTTCATGCACAAGTACCCCCAGGTCTCACTGTACTGCGGCACTTTGCAATCTTTCTCCATTTAAATAATAACTTGCTCTTTGATTTTTTCTGCCAAAGTGCATGACATCACACTTTCTGACATTGTACTCCATCTGCTAAATTTTTGCCCACTCACTTAGCCTGTCTATGTCCTTTTGCAGATTTTTTGTGTCCTCCTCACACATTGCTCCCATCTTTGTATCGTCAGCAAACTTGGCTACGTTACACTCAGTCCCTTCTTCCAAGTCGTTTATATAGATTGTAAATAGTTGGGGTCCCAGCACTGATCCCTGCGGCACCCCACTAGTTGACAACCCGAGAATGAACCATTTATCCCGACTCTCTGTTTTCTGTTAGTTAGCCAATCCTCTATCCATGCTAATATATTACCCCCAACCCCGTGAACTTTTATCTTGTGCAGTAACCTTTTATGTGGCACCTTGTCAAATGCCTTCTGGATGTCCAAATACACCACATCCACTGGTTCCCCTTTATCCACCCTGTTCGTTACATCCTCAAAGAAATTCAGCAAATTTGTCAAACATGACTTCCCCTTCATCAATCCATGCTGACTCTGCCTGATTGAATTATGCTTTACCAAATGTCCTGCTACTGCTTCTTCAATAATGGACTCCAACATTTTCCCAACCACAGATGTTAGGCTAACTGGTCTATAGTTTCCTGCTTTTTGTCTGCCTCCTTTTTTAAATAGGGGCATTACATTTGCAGTTTTCCAATCTGCTGGGACCTCCCCAGAATCCAGGGAATTTTGGTAAATTACAACTAATGCATCCACAATCCCTGCCGCTACTGCTCTTAAGACCCTAGGATGCAAGCCATCAGGTCCAGAGGATTTGGCTGCCTTTAGTCCCATTATCTTACTGAGTACCATCTCCTTAGTGATTGAGAATAGTCGGGGTGTTAAGTTCCTCCCCACCCCCCGCTCCCCACCACCCCAAAGCCCCTTCCACTGTCGGAATATTGTTTGTGTCCAAATCATAAAGACTGATACAAAATACTTGTTTAGAGTTTCTGCTATCTCCATGTAACCCATCACTAATTCCCCGGTCTCGTCCTCTCAGGGACCAACATTTACTTTTGCCACTTTTTTCCTTTTTATATACCCTATAGAAACTCTTGCGATCTGTTTTTATATTTTGTGCTAGTTTACTTTCATAGTCTATCTTCCCTTTCTTAATCATTTTTTTAGTCGTTCTTTACTGGCTTTTAAAAGCTTCCCAGTCTTTTGTCCTCCCAGGAGTTTTGGCCACATTGTGTGCCATTGTTTTTAATTGGGTGTGGGAGCTCTCTCTCTCTCTCTCTCTCTCTCTCTCTGGGAGTGGGTGCTGGGTGTGGGGGAGCTCTCTCTCTCTCTCTCTCTCTCTCTGGGAGTGGGTGCTGGGTGTGGGGGAGCTCTCTTTCTCTCTCTCTCTGGGAGTGGGTGCTGGGTGTGGGGGAGCTCTCTCTCTCTCTCTCTGGGAGTGGGTGCTGGGTGTGGGGGAGCTCTCTCTCTCTCTCTCTCTGGGAGTGGGTGCTGGGTGTGGGGGTGCTCTCCCTCTCTCTCTCTCTCTCTCTCTTGGAGTGGGTGCTGGGTGTGGGGGAGCTCTCTCTCTCTCTCTCTCTCTCTCTCTGGGAGTGGGTGCTGGGTGTGGGGGAGCTCTCTCTCTCTCTGGGAGTGGGTGCTGGGTGTGGGGGAGCTCTCTCTCTCTCTCTCTCTCTCTCTCTCTGGGAGTGGGTGCTGGGTGTGGGGGAGCTCTCTCTCTCTCTCTGGGAGTGGGTGCTGGGTGTGGGGGAGCTCTCTCTCTCTCTCTCTGGGAGTGGGTGCTGGGTGTGGGGGAGCTCTCTCTCTCTCTCTCTCTCTCTCTCTGGGAGTGGGTGCTGGGTGTGGGGGAGCTCTCTCTCTCTCTCTCTCTCTCTGGGAGTGGGTGCTGGGTGTGGGGGAGCTCTCTCTCTCTCTCTGGGAGTGGGTGCTGGGTGTGGGGGAGCTCTCTCTCTCTCTCTCTCTCTGGGAGTGGGTGCTGGGTGTGGGGGAGCTCTCTCTCTCTCTCTCTCTCTCTCTGGGAGTGGGTGCTGGGTGTGGGGGAGCTCTCTCTCTCTCTCTCTCTCTGGGAGTGGGTGCTGGGTGTGGGGGAGCTCTCTCTCTCTCTCTGGGAGTGGGTGCTGGGTGTGGGGGAGCTCCCTCTCTCTCTCTGGGAGTGGGTGCTGGGTGTGGGGGAGCTCTCTCTCTCTCTCTCTCTCTGTCTCTGGGAGTGGGTGCTGGGTGTGGGGGAGCTCTCTCTCTCTCTCTCTCTCTCTCTCTGGGAGTGGGTGCTGGGTGTGGGGGAGCTCTCTCTCTCTCTCTCTGGGAGTGGGTGCTGGGTGTGGGGGAGCTCTCTCTCTCTCTCTCTCTCTGGGAGTGGGTGCTGGGTGTGGGGGAGCTCTCTCTCTCTCTCTCTGGGAGTGGGTGCTGGGTGTGGGGGAGCTCTCTCTCTCTCTCTCTCTCTCTGGGAGTGGTTGCTGGGTGTGGGGGAGCTCTCTCTCTCTCTCTCTCTGGGAGTGGGTGCTGGGTGTGGGGGAGCTCTCTCTCTCTCTCTCTGGGAGTGGGTGCTGGGTGTGGGGGAGCTCTCTCTCTCTCTCTCTCTGGGAGTGGGTGCTGGGTGTGGGGGAGCTCTCTCTCTCTCTCTCTCTCTCTCTGGGAGTGGGTGCTGGGTGTGGGGAAGCTCTCTCTCTCTCTCTCTCTCTCTGGGAGTGGGTGCTGGGTGTGGGGGAGCTCTCTCTCTCTCTCTCTCTCTGGGAGTGGGTGCTGGGTGTGGGGGAGCTCTCTCTCTCTCTCTGGGAGTGGGTGCTGGGTGTGGGGGAGCTCTCTCTCTCTCTCTCTCTCTCTGGGAGTGGGTGCTGGGTGTGGGGGAGCTCTCTCTCTCTCTCTCTGGGAGTGGGTGCTGGGTGTGGGGGAGCTCTCTCTCTCTCTCTCTCTGGGAGTGGGTGCTGGGTGTGGGGGAGCTCTCTCTCTCTCTCTCTCTCTCTGGGAGTGGGTGCTGGGTGTGGGGTAGCTCTCTCTCTCTCTCTCTCTGGGAGTGGGTGCTGGGTGTGGGGGAGCTCTCTCTCTCTCTCTCTCTCTCTCTCTCTGGGAGTGGGTGCTGGGTGTGGGGGAGCTCTCTCTCTCTCTCTCTCTCTCTCTCTCTGGGAGTGGGTGCTGGGTGTGGGGGAGCTCTCTCTCTCTCTCTCTGGGAGTGGGTGCTGGGTGTGGGGGAGCTCTCTCTCTCTCTCTCTCTCTCTCTCTCTCTGGGAGTGGGTGCTGGGTGTGGGAGAGCTCTGTCTCTCTCTCTCTCTGGGAGTGGGTGCTGGGTGTGGGGGAGCTCTCTCTCTCTCTCTCTCTCTCTCTCTCGGAGTGGGTGCTGGGTGTGGGGGAGCTCTCTCTCTCTCTCTGGGCGTGGGTGCTGGGTGTGGGGGAGCTCTCTCTCTCTCTCTCTGGGAGTGGGTGCTGGGTGTGGGGGAGCTCTCTCTCTCTCTCTCTCTCTCTCTGGGAGTGGGTGCTGGGTGTGGGGGAGCTCTCTCTCTCTCTCTCTGGGAGTGGGTGCTGGGTGTGTGGGAGTGGGTGCTGGGTGTGGGGGAGCTCTCTCTCTCTCTCTCTCTCTCTGGGAGTGGGTGCTGGGTGTGGGGGAGCTCTCTCTCTCTCTCTCTCTCTCTCTCTCTGGGAGTGGGTGCTGGGTGTGGGGGAGCTCTCTCTCTCTCTCTCTCTCTCTCTCTCTGGGAGTGGGTGCTGGGTGTGGGGGAGCTCTCTCTCTCTCTCTGGGAGTGGGTGCTGGGTGTGGGGGAGCTCTCTCTCTCTCTCTGGGAGTGGGTGCTGGGTGTGGGGGAGCTCTCTCTCTCTCTCTCTCTCTCTCTGGGAGTGGGTGCTGGGTGTGGGGGAGCTCTCTCTCTCTCTCTCTCTGGGAGTGGGTGCTGGGTGTGGGGGAGCTCTCTCTCTCTCTCTGGCAGTGGGTGCTGGGTGTGGGGGAGCTCTCTCTCTCTCTCTGGGAGTGGGTGCTGGGTGTGGGGGAGCTCTCTCTCTCTCTCTCTCTCTGGGAGTGGGTGCTGGGTGTGGGGGAGCTCTCTCTCTCTCTCTCTCTCTCTGGGAGTGGGTGCTGGGTGTGGGGGAGCTCTCTCTCTCTCTCTCTCTCTCTGGGAGTGGGTGCTGGGTGTGGGGGAGCTCTCTCTCTCTCTCTCTCTGGGAGTGGGTGCTGGGTGTGGGGGAGCTCTCTCTCTCTCTCTGGGAGTGGGTGCTGGGTGTGGGGGAGCTCTCTCTCTCTCTGGGAGTGGGTGCTGGGTGTGGGGGAGCTCTCTCTCTCTCTGGGAGTGGGTGCTGGGTGTGGGGGAGCTCTCTCTCTCTCTCTCTCTCTCTCTCTCTCTCTCTCTGGGAGTGGGTGCTGGGTGTGGGGGAGCTCTCTCTCTCTCTCTCTCTCTCTCTGGAAGTGGGTGCTGGGTGTGGGGGAGCTCTCTCTCTCTCTCTCTCTCTCTCTCTCTGGGAGTGGGTGCTGGGTGTGGGGGAGCTCTCTCTCTCTCTCTCTCTCTGGGAGTGGGTGCTGGGTGTGGGGGAGCTCTCTCTCTCTCTCTCTCTCTCTCTCTGGGAGTGGGTGCTGGGTGTGGGGGAGCTCTCTCTCTCTCTGGGAGTGGGTGCTGGGTGTGGGGGAGCTCTCTCTCTCTCTGGGAGTGGGTGCTGGGTGTGGGGGAGCTCTCTCTCTCTCTGGGAGTGGGTGCTGGGTTTGGGGGAGCTCTCTCTCTCTCTCTGGGAGTGGGTGCTGGGTGTGGGGGAGCTCTCTCTCTCTCTGGGAGTGGGTGCTGGGTGTGGGGGAGCTCTCTCTCTCTCTGGGAGTGGGTGCTGGGTGTGGGGGAGCTCTCTCTCTCTCTGGGAGTGGGTGCTGGGTGTGGGGGAGCTCTCTCTCTCTCTGGGAGTGGGTGCTGGGTGTGGGGGAGCTCTCTCTCTCTCTGGGAGTGGGTGCTGGGTGTGGGGGAGCTCTCTCTCTCTCTGGGAGTGGGTGCTGGGTGTGGGGGAGCTCTCTCTCTCTCTGGGAGTGGGTGCTGGGTTTGGGGGAGCTCTCTCTCTCTCTCTCTGGGAGTGGGTGCTGGGTGTAGGGGAGCTCTCTCTCTCTCTCTCTCTCTCTGGGAGTGGGTGCTGGGTGTGGGGGAGCTCTCTCTCTCTCTGGGAGTGGGTGCTGGGTGTGGGGGAGCTCTCTCTCTCTCTCTCTCTCTGGGAGTGGGTGCTGGGTGTGTGGAAGCTCTCTCTCTCTCTCTCTGGGAGTGGGTGCTGGGTGTGGGGGAGCTCTCTCTCTCTCTATCTCTCTCTCTCTGGGAGTGGGTGCTGGGTGTGGGGGAGCTCTCTCTCTCTCTATCTCTCTCTCTCTGGGAGTGGGTGCTGAGTGTGGGGGAGCTCTCTCTCTCTCTCTCTCTCTCTCTCTGGGAGTGGGTGCTGGGTGTGGGGGAGCTCTCTCTCTCTCTCTCTCTCTCTGGGAGTGGGTGCTGGGTGTGGGGGAGCTCTCTCTCTCTCTCTCTCTGGGAGTGGGTGCTGGGTGTGGGGGAGCTCTCTCTCTCTCTCTGGGAGTGGGGGAGCTCTCTCTCTCTCTCTCTCTCTGGGAGTGGGTGCTGGGTGTGGGGGAGCTCTCTCTCTCTCTCTCTCTGGGAGTGGGTGCTGGGTGTGGGGGATCTCTCTCTCTCTCTCTCTCTCTGGGAGTGGGTGCTGGGTGTGGGAGAGCTCTCTCTCTCTCTCTCTCTGGGAGTGGGTGCTGGGTGTGGGGGAGCTCTCTCTCTCTCTCTCTCTCTGGGAGTGGGTGCTGGGTGTGGGAGAGCTCTCTCTCTCTCTCTCTCTGGGAGTGGGTGCTGGGTGTGGGGGAGCTCTCTCTCTCTCTCTCTCTCTGGGAGTGGGTGCTGGGCGTGGGGGAGCTCTCTCTCTCTCTCTGGGAGTGGGTGCTGGGTGTGGGTGTGGGGGAGCTCTCTCTCTCTCTCTCTCTCTCTCTCTGGGAGTGGGTGCTGGGTGTGGGGGAGCTCTCTCTCTCTCTCTGTCGCTCTGGGAGTGGGTGCTGGGTGTGGGGGAGCTCTCTCTCTCTCTCTCTGGGAGTGGGTGCTGGGTGTGGGGGAGCTCTCTCTCTCTCTGGGAGTGGGTGCTGGGTGTGGGGGAGCTCTCTCTCTCTCTCTGGGAGTGGGTGCTGGGTGTGGGGGAGCTCTCTCTCTCTCTCTCTCTCTCTCTCTGGGAGTGGGTGCTGGGTGTGGGGGAGCTCTCTCTCTCTCTCTCTGGGAGTGGGTGCTGGGTGTGGGGGAACTCTCTCTCTCTCTCTCTCTGGGAGTGGGTGCTGGGTGTGGGGGTGCTCTCTCTCTCTCTCTCTCTCTGGGAGTGGGTGCTGGGTGTGGGGGAGCTCTCTCTCTCTCTCTCTGGGAGTGGGTGCTGGGTGTGGGGGAGCTCTCTCTCTCTCTCTCTCTCTGGGAGTGGGTGCTGGGTGTGGGGGAGCTCTCTCTCTCTCTGGGAGTGGGTGCTGGGTGTGGGTGAGCTCTCTCTCTCTCTCTCTCTCTCTCTCTCTCTGGGAGTGGGTGCTGGGTGTGGAGGAGCTCTCTCTCTCTCTCTGGGAGTGGGTGCTGGGTGTGGGGGAGCTCTCTCACTCTCTCTCTCTCTCTCTCTCTCTGGGAGTGGGTGCTGGGTGTGGGGGAGCTCTCTCTCTCTCTCTCTCTCTGGGAGTGGGTGCTGGGTGTGGGGGAGCTCTCTCTCTCCCTCTCTCTCTGGGAGTGGGTGCTGGGTGTGGGGGAGCTCTCTCTCTCTCTCTCTCTCTCTCTGGGAGTGGGTGCTGGGTGTGGGGGAGCTCTCTCTCTCTCTCTCTGGGAGTGGGTGCTGGGTGTGGGGGAGCTCTCTCTCTCTCTCTCTCTCTCTCTCTCTCTCTGGGAGTGGGTGCTGGGTGTGGGGGTGCTCTCTCTCTCTCTCTCTCTCTCTCTGGGAGTGGGTGCTGGGTGTGGGGGAGCTCTCTCTCTCTCTCTCTCTGGGAGTGGGTGCTGGGTGTGGGAGAGCTCTCTCTCTCTCTCTCTCTGGGAGTGGGTGCTGGGTGTGGGGGAGCTCTCTCTCTCTCTCTCTCTCTCTCTGGGAGTGGGTGCTGGGTGTGGGGGAGCTCTCTCTCTCTCTCTCTCTCTCTCTGGGAGTGGATGCTGGGTGTGGGGGAGCTCTCTCTCTCTCTCTCTCTCTCTCTCTGGGAGTGGATGCTGGGTGTGGGGGAGCTCTCTCTCTCTCTCTCTGGGAGTGGGTGCTGGGTGTGGGGGAGCTCTCTCTGGGAGTGGGTGCTGGGTGTGGGGGAGCTCTCTCTCTCTCTGGGAGTGGGTGCTGGGTGTGGGGGAGCTCTCTCTCTCTCTCTCTCTCTCTCTCTCTCTGGGAGTGGGTGCTGGGTGTGGGGGAACTCTCTCTCTCTCTCTCTGGGAGTGGGTGCTGGGTGTGGGGGTGCTCTCTCTCTCTCTCTCTCTGGGAGTGGGTGCTGGGTGTGGGGGAGCTCTCTCTCTCTCTCTCTGGGAGTGGGTGCTGGGTGTGGGGGAGCTCTCTCTCTCTCTCTCTCTCTCTCTCTGGGAGTGGGTGCTGGGTGTGGGGGAGCTCTCTCTCTCTCTCTCTCTCTCTGGCAGTGGGTGCTGGGTGTGGGGGAGCTCTCTCTCTCTCTCTGGGAGTGGGTGCTGGGTGTGGGGGAGCTCTCTCTCTCTCTCTCTCTCTGGGAGTGGGTGCTGGGTGTGGGGGAGCTTTCTCTCTCTCTCTCTGGGAGTGGGTGCTGGGTGTGGGGGAGCTCTCTCTCTCTCTCTCTCTCTGGGAGTGGGTGCTGGGTGTGGGGGAGCTCTCTCTCTCTCTCTGGCAGTGGGTGCTGGGTGTGGGGGAGCTCTCTCTCTCTCTCTGGGAGTGGGTGCTGGGTGTGGGGGAGCTCTCTCTCTCTCTCTCTCTGGGAGTGGGTGCTGGGTGTGGGGGAGCTCTCTCTCTCTCTCTGGGAGTGGGTGCTGGGTGTGGGGGAGCTCTCTCTCTCTCTCTCTCTGGGAGTGGGTGCTGGGTGTGGGGGAGCTCTCTCTCTCTCTGGGAGTGGGTGCTGGGTGTGGGGGAGCTCTCTCTCTCTCTGGGAGTGGGTGCTGGGTTTGGGGGAGCTCTCTCTCTCTCTCTCTGGGAGTGGGTGCTGGGTGTGGGGGAGCTCTCTCTCTCTCTCTCTCTCTCTCTGGGAGTGGGTGCTGGGTGTGGGGGAGCTCTCTCTCTCTCTCTCTCTCTGGGAGTGGGTGCTGGGTGTGGGGGAGCTCTCTCTCTCTCTCTCTCTCTGGGAGTGGGTGCTGGGTGTGGGGGAGCTCTCTCTCTCTCTGGGAGTGGGTGCTGGGTGTGGGGGAGCTCTCTCTCTCTCTCTCTCTCTCTCTCTGGGAGTGGGTGCTGGGTGTGTGGGAGCTCTCTCTCTCTCTGGGAGTGGGTGCTGGGTGTGGGGGAGCTCTCTCTCTCTCTCTCTCTCTCTGGGAGTGGGTGCTGGGTGTGGGGGAGCTCTCTCTCTCTCTCTCTGGGAGTGGGTGCTGGGTGTGAGGGAGCTCTCTCTCTCTCTCTCTCAGGGAGTGGGTGCTGGGTGTGGGGGAGCTCTCTCTCTCTCTGGGAGTGGGTGCTGGGTGTGGGGGAGCTCTCTCTCTCTCTCTCTCTCTCTCTCTCTCTCTCTCTGGGAGTGGGTGCTGGGTGTGGGGGAGCTCTCTCTCTCTCTCTCTCTCTCTCTGGGAGTGGGTGCTGGGTGTGGGGGAGCTCTCTCCCTCTCTCTCTCTGGGAGTGGGTGCTGGGTGTGGGGGAGCTCTCTCTCTCTCTCTGGGAGTGGGTGCTGGGTGTGGGGGAGCTCTCTCTCTCTCTCTGGGAGTGGGTGCTGGGTGTGGGGGAGCTCTCTCTCTCTCTGGGAATGGGTGCTGGGTGTGGGGGAGCTCCCTGTCTCTGGGAGTGGGTGCTGGGTGTGGGGGAGCTCTCTCTCTCTCTCTGGGAGTGGGTGCTGGGTGTGGGGGAGCTCTCTCTCTCTCTCTCTCTCTCTCTGGGAGTGGGTGCTGGGTGTGGGGGAGCTCTCTCTCTCTCTCTGGGTGTGGGTGCTGGGTGTGGGGGAGCTCTCTCTCTCTCTCTCTCTCTCTCTGGGAGTGGGTGCTGGGTGTGGGGGAGCTCTCTCTCTCTCTCTCTGGGAGTGGGTGCTGGGTGTGGGGGAGCTCTCCCTCTCTCTCTCTCTCTGGGAGTGGGTGCTGGGTGTGGGGGAGCTCTCTCTCTCTCTCTCTCTCTCTGGGAGTGGGTGCTGGGTGTGGGGGAGCTCTCTCTCTCTCTCTCTCTCTCTCTCTGGGAGTGGGTGCTGGGTGTGGGGGAACTCTCTCTCTCTCTCTCTCTCCTCTGGGAGTGGGTGCTGGGTGTGGGGGTGCTCTCTCTCTCTCTCTCTCTGGGAGTGGGTGCTGGGTGTGGGGGAGCTCTCTCTCTCTCTCTCTGGGAGTGGGTGCTGGGTGTGGGGGAGCTCTCGCTCTCTCTCTCTCTCTCTGGGAGTGGGTGCTGGGTGTGGGGGAGCTCTCTCTCTCTCTGGGAGTGGGTGCTGGGTGTGGGTGAGCTCTCTCTCTCTCTCTCTCTCTGGGAGTGGGTGCTGGGTGTGGAGGAGCTCTCTCTCTCTCTCTCTCTCTCTGACAGTGGGTGCTGGGTGTGGGGGAGCTCTCTCACTCTCTCTCTCTCTCTCTCTCTCTCTCTGGGAGTGGGTGCTGGGTGTGGGGGAGCTCTCTCTCTCTCTCTGGGAGTGGGTGCTGGGTGTGGGGGAGCTCTCTCTCTCTCTCTGGGAGTGGGTGCTGGGTGTGGGGGAGCTCTCTCTCTCTCTCTCTCTCTCTCTGGGAGTGGGTGCTGGGTGTGGGGGAGCTCTCTCTGTCTCTCTGGGAGTGGGTGCTGGGTGTGGGGGAGCTCTCTCTCTCTCTCTCTGGGAGTGGGTGCTGGGTGTGGGTGAGCTCTCTCTCTCTCTCTCTGGGAGTGGGTGCTGGGTGTGGGGGAGCTCTCTCTCTCTCTCTCTCTGGGAGTGGGTGCTGGGTGTGGGGGAGCTCTCTCTCTCTCTCTCTGGCAGTGGGTGCTGGGTGTGGGGGAGCTCTCTCTCTCTCTCTGGGAGTGGGTGCTGGGTGTGGGGGAGCTCTCTCTCTCTCTCTCTCTGGGAGTGGGTGCTGGGTGTGGGGGAGCTCTCTCTCTCTCTGGGAGTGGGTGCTGGGTGTGGGGGAGCTCTCTCTCTCTCTCTCTCTCTGGGAGTGGGTGCTGGGTGTGGGGGAGCTCTCTCTCTCTCTCTGGCAGTGGGTGCTGGGTGTGGGGGAGCTCTCTCTCTCTCTCTGGGAGTGGGTGCTGGGTGTGGGGGAGCTCTCTCTCTCTCTGGGAGTGGGTGCTGGGTTTGGGGGAGCTCTCTCTCTCTCTCGGAGTGGGTGCTGGGTGTGGGGGAGCTCTCTCTCTCTCTCTCTCTGGGAGTGGGTGCTGGGTGTGGGGGAGCTCTCTCTCTCTCTCTCTCTGGGAGTGGGTGCTAGGTGTGGGGGAGCTTCTCTCTCTCTCTCTCTCTCTGGGAGTGGGTGCTGGGTGTGGGGGAGCTCTCTCTCTCTCTTGGGAGTGGGTGCTGGGTGTGGGGGAGCTTCTCTCTCTCTCTCTCTCTCTCTCTGGGAGTGGGTGCTGGGTGTGTGGGAGCTCTCTCTCTCTCTCTCTCTGGGAGTGGGTGCTGGGTGTGGGGGAGCTCTCTCTCTCTCTATCTCTCTCTGGGAGAGGGTGCTGGGTGTGGGGGAGCTCTCTCTCTCTCTCTCTCTCTCTGGGAGTGGGTGCTGGGTGTGGGGGAGCTCTCTCTCTCTCTCTCTCTGGGAGTGGGTGCTGGGTGTGGGGGAGCTCTCTCTCTCTCTGGGAGTGGGTGCTGGGTGTGGGGGAGCTCTCTCTCTCTCTCTCTCTCTCTCTGGGAGTGGGTGCTGGGTGTGGGGGAGCTCTCTCTCTCTCTCTCTCTCTCTCTCTGGGAGTGGGTGCTGGGTGTGGGGGAGCTCTCTCTCTCTCTCTCTCTCTCTCTCTGGGAGTGGGTGCTGGGTGTGGGGGAGCTCTCTCTCTCTCTCTCCTCTCTGGGAGTGGGTGCTGGGTGTGGGGGAGCTCTCTCTCTCCTCTCTCTCTGGGAGTGGGTGCTGGGTGTGGGGGAGCTCTCTATCTCTCTGGGAATGGGTGCTGGGTGTGGGGGAGCTCTCTCTCTCTGGGAGTGGGTGCTGGGTGTGGGGGAGCTCTCTCTCTCTCTCTCTGGGAGTGGGTGCTGGGTGTGGGGGAGCTCTCTCTCTCTCTCTCTCTCTGGGGGTGGGTGCTGGGTGTGTGGGAGCTCTCTCTCTCTCTCTCTGGGAGTGGGTGCTGGGTGTGGGGGAGCTCTCTCTCTCTCTATCTCTCTCTGGGAGAGGGGTGCTGGGTGTGGGGAGCTCTCTCTCTCTCTCTGGGAGTGGGTGCTGGGTGTGGGGGAGCTCTCTCTCTTCTCTCTCTCTGGGAGTGGGTGCTGGGTGTGGGGGAGCTCTCTCTCTCTCTGGGAGTGGTGCTGGGTGTGGGGGAGCTCTCTCTCTCTCTGGGAGTGGGTGCTGGGTGTGGGGGAGCTCTCTCTCTCTCTCTCTCTCTCTGGGAGTGGGTGCTGGGTGTGGGGGAGCTCTCTCTCTCTCTCTCTCTGGGAGTGGGTGCTGGGTGTGGGGGAGCTCTCTCTCTCTCTCTCTCTCTGGGAGTGGGTGCTGGGTGTGGGGGAGCTCTCTCTCTCTCTCTCTCTCTCTCTCTCTCTTGGGAGATGGGTGCTGGGTGTGGGGGAGCTCTCTCTCTCTCTCTCTCTCTCTGGGAGTGGGTGCTGGGTGTGGGGGAGCTCTCTCTCTCTCTCTCTCTCTCTCTCTGGGAGTGGGTGCTGGTGTTGGGGGAGCTCTCTCTCTCTCTCTCTGGGAGTGGGTGCTGGGTGTGGGGAGCTCTCTCTCTCTCTCTCTCTCTCTGGGAGTGGGTGCTGGGTGTGGGGAGCTCTCTCTCTCTCTCTGGGAGGGGTGCTGGGTGTGGGGGACTCTCTCTCTCTCTCTCTCTCTCTCTCTGGGAGTGGGTGCTGGGTGTGGGGGAGCTCTCTCTCTCTCTCTCTCTCTCTCTCTCTGGGAGTGGGTGCTGGGTGTGGGGGAGCTCTCTCTCTCTCTCTCCTCTCTCTCTGGGAGTGGGTGCTGGGTGTGGGGAGCTCTCTCTCTCTCTGGGGAGTGGTGCTGGGGTGGGGGGAGCTCCCTCTCTCTCTCTGGGAGTGGGTGCTGGGTGTGGGGGAGCTCTCTCTCTCTCTCTCTCTCTGTCTCTGGGAGTGGGTGCTGGGTGTGGGGGAGCTCTCTCTCTCTCTCTCTCTCTCTCTCTGGGAGTGGGTGCTGGGTGTGGGGGAGCTCTCTCTCTCTCTCTCTGGGAGTGGGTGCTGGGGGTGGGGGAGCTCTCTCTCTCTCTCTCTCTCTGGGAGTGGGTGCTGGGTGTGGGGGAGCTCTCTCTCTCTCTCTCTGGGAGTGGGTGCTGGGTGTGGGGGAGCTCTCTCTCTCTCTCTCTCTCTCGGGAGTGGGTGCTGGGTGTGGGGGAGCTCTCTCTCTCTCTCTCTCTGGGAGTGGGTGCTGTGTGTGGGGGCGCTCTCTCTCTCTCTCTCTGGGAGTGGGTGCTGGGTGTGGGGAGCTCTCTCTCTCTCTCTCTGGGAGTGGGTGCTGGGTGTGGGGAGCTCTCCTCTCTCTCTCTCTCTCTCTGGGAGTGGGTGCTGGGGTGGGGAGCTCTCTCTCTCTTCTCTCTCTGGGAGTGGGTGCTGGGTGTGGGGGAGCTCTCTCTCTCTCTCTCTCTCTGGGAGTGGGTGCTGGGTGTGGGGGAGCTCTCTCTCTCTCTCTGGGAGTGGGTGCTGGGTGTGGGGGAGCTCTCTCTCTCTCTCTCTCTCTCTGGGAGTGGGTGCTGGGTGTGGGGAGCTCTCTCTCTCTCTCTCTGGGAGTGGGTGCTGGGTGTGGGGGGAGCTCTCTCTCTCTCTCTCTCTGGGAGTGGGTGCTGGGTGTGGGGAGCTCTCTCTCTTCTCTCTCTCTCTGGGAGTGGGTGCTGGTGTGGGTAGCTCTCTCTCTCTTCTCTCTCTGGGAGTGGGTGCTGGGTGTGGGGAGCTCTCTCTCTCTCTCTCTCTCTGGGAGTGGGTGCTGGGTGTGGGGGAGCTCTCTCTCTCTCTCTCTCTCTCTCTCTCTCTGGGAGTGGGTGCTGGGTGTGGGGGAGCTCTCTCTCTCTCTCTCTGGAGTGGGTGCTGGGTGTGGGAGCTCTCTCTCTCTCTCTCTCTCTCTCTCTCTGGAGTGGGTGCTGGGTGTGGGGAGAGCTCTGTCTCTCTCTCTCTCTTGGGAGTGGGTGCTGGGTGTGGGGGAGCTCTCTCTCTCTCTCTCTCTCTCTCGGAGTGGGTGTGGCGTGGGTGCTGGGTGTGGGGAGCTCTCTCTCTCTCTCTCTGGGAGTGGGTGCTGGGTGTGGGGGGCTCTCTCTCTCTCTCTCTCTCTCTCTCTGGAGTGGGTGCTGGGTGTGGGGAGCTCTCTCTCTCTCTCTCTGGAGTGGTGCTGGGTGTGTGGGAGTGGGTGCTGGGTGTGGGGAGCTCTCTCTCTCTCTCTCTCTGGGAGGGGTGCTGGGTGTGGGGGAGCTCTCTCTCTCTCTCTCTCTCTCTGGGAGTGGTGCTGGTGTGGGAGCTCTCTCTCTCTCTCTCTCTCTCTCGGGAGTGGGTGCTGGGTGTGGGGGAGCTCTCTCTCTCTCTCTGGGAGTGGGTGCTGGGTGTGGGGAGCTCTCTCTCTCTCTCTGGGAGTGGGTGCTGGGTGTGGGGGAGCTCTCTCTCTCTCTCTCTCTCTGGGAGTGGGGTGCTGGGTGTGGGGGAGTCTCTCTCTCTCTCTCTCTCTGGGAGTGGGTGCTGGGTGTGGGGGAGCTCTCTCTCTCTCTCTGGGCAGTGGGTGCTGGGTGTGGGGGAGCTCTCTCTCTCTCTCTGGGAGTGGGTGCTGGGGTGGGGGAGCTCTCTCTCTCTCTCTCTCTCTCTCTGGGAGTGGGTGCTGGGTGTGGGGAGCTCTCTCTCTCTCTCTCTCCTGGGAGTGGGGTGCTGGGTGTGGGGGAGCTCTCTCTCTCTCTCTCTCTCTCTGGGAGTGGGTGCTGGGTGTGGGGGAGCTCTCTCTCTCTCTCTCTCTGGGAGTGGGTGCTGGGTGTGGGGGAAGCTCTCTCTCTCTCTCTCTGGAGTGGGTGCTGGGTGTGGGGGAGCTCTCTCTCTCTCTGGAGTGGGTGCTGGGTGTGGGGGAGCTCTCTCTCTCTCTGGGAGTGGGTGCTGGGTGTGGGGGAGCTCTCTCTCTCTCTCTCTCTCTCTCTCTCTCTCTGGGAGTGGGTGCTGGGTGTGGGGGAGCTCTCTCTCTCTCTCTCTCTCTCTCTGGAAGTGGGTGCTGGGTGTGGGGGAGCTCTCTCTCTCTCTCTCTCTCTCTCTCTCTGGGAGTGGGTGCGGGGTGTGGGGGAGCTCTCTCTCTCTCTCTCTCTCTGGGAGTGGTGCTGGGTGTGGGGGAGCTCTCTCTCTCTCTCTCTCTCTCTCTGGGAGTGGTGCTGGGTGTGGGGACTCTCTCTCTCTCTGGGAGTTGGGTGCTGGGTGTGGGGGATCTCTCTCTCTCTCTGGAGTGGGTGCTGGGTGTGGGGGAGCTCTCTCTCTCTCATGGGAGTGGGTGC